>NW_004955457.1:4263055-4291323 GCF_000276665.1 Chinchilla lanigera
AGAGAGAGAGAGAGAGAGAGAGAGAGAGAGAGAGAGAGAGAGAGAGAGAGAGAGAGAGAGAGAGAGAATGAAAGAACTGTATACAAAGAAGTGGGAAGTAGAACTTATATATCAGATATATTATTTCCAGGAAAAAAATCTACCACAGTTTTGGGCATGTTAAAGGTCAGTGATTAGGGGCTGGGGATTTAGCTCAGCAGCAAAGGGCCTGCCTGGCAAGCGCAAGGTCATGAGTTCGGTTCCCGGTACCGGAGAAAAACCAAAAAAAATTAAAAAGTAAAAAAAATAAAGGTCAACAACTATTAGTTACCTTTTCATATTAATAATGTTTGAGTATTATTTCCAAGTCTTTGTAGAAGAGGTATATTTTAAAGTAATTCTATTATTTTAAATAAAATCAATTCACTCACATGTATGATACAATTTTCCACTTTTAAGGCATTTTAAATGATATCACAAATCAATAAAGTCATACATCACAATATTGATTTGGACATTGATAAAGGCAAATGTAGCGAGTGGTTAAAAGTCTGCTCTGCGGAGTTACACTACTCTGATTAAAATCCTGGCCTAAAAATTTACAAGCGAAAATTTTGTAGGTTCTGCATACTAGAAGAATCATTTATGATACCCACTCCTTAAACTTGCCATGAAAGTGAAATGAGCCATCCTGGTAACGTGCATTCAGTATTGTTTGGTATGTGCTACTTAATCAATAGATACTAAACTCAGAGCAAACTTCTTCACAGGCCAAGTTTAAATTGTTGGATTAAGGAATACAAAATGATGGATTAAGGAATACAAAATGTTTATGGTCAAATAACTCTAATAAGAAAATAAGGGAGAAAACTATACTTATTATTAATAGCAACTATATTTTACTTTGGCATATTGTATTTTCTCAAATTAACCCCAACTGTATCTACTCAGAAGTGTGTTCTCTTGAGGAAGTGACTTTGGCAATTCTTCCACTGAGACGTTAATTTGTGAGCAAAGCAAAATGAAGGTATATGCTTTCTTCACCTAGGTGATAAAGGCCTACCATCTAGTCTCTTAGAACACTGACCTTTGGAGGCATGTGCCACCAAGTAAGAAGTCTGAGGCTACCGTGCTATGAGAAATCCAAAGCCACATGTAGGAGTCACTTGAGGCTTAAATCTTATATTCCACTTGAGATCCCTGGCAATAGTCAGACCAACTTTTAGAGATGAGATTCTAGTCTTGTGATGCACATGAAGATGATTCAAGACAATAAGCTGTCTCCATCTGGTCAGTCACCTCTGCTTTTGAGTCTTCCCAGCTGAAACTCTGACATAATGGCGTAGATACAAGTCATCCCTGGTGTCCAATTCCATAACTTTCAGAATACAGAAATATGTTTTAAAAATCATTATTTTAAGCCACTAACTTTTGATGTTATTTATTACATTCACATAAATAATCATAAAAGCTATTGTTTACATACTTTAGCTTATTATTACTGCATCCAATTTTGCCACTAGAAATGCTGTCTTAAGGCAATAAAACACATTTTACAAGGGCATCCAACAAATAAATAATGAAGCTGAAGTCTTAACCCAGACTCCTGAATTCAGGGTCTATGTAATTTTTTATTATTATACAGGGAGGAAAATTCATTCTTACGCCCTCAATAATTCACTTAAAAAAGCAAATCTTTTTACAGGTTTTGCTCATTATATGAGGATGTGCTTGATTTCTTTTCAAATCCTCAGAAGATGGTAATTTTCACAATCAACCGAAGCGATTCATGACAAATGCCTTTCTAAATTTAAAGATAATAATACGATCAGTCTAAAGTCTATCAGTGAAGTTCTACCACATGGTTTTCTGTGTAACTTCACTAATTTCTAATTTAGAGAGGGTGGACTGCAGTATTTACCCTAGGTGAGTTCAAGTAATCATATTTCAAATCAAATGGATAAAGAGCTACCTGCTGCTGCTGCAATTACATATCCAATTGATCGTAAAATTCCAACAACTGTCTTACTAGTTTTTGAACCTATTTATATTCTTCTGTCTTTCATAAATTAGTTAGTAAATACATTCATTTTTGCTTGATAACTACATAGCTATCTGTGTTCAGTATTAATCATGGCCTAAATGTAGGTATAGGTACATGTTTGCTGTTGTTTAATAAAATAAATCAGATTCTGAACCTTCATTTGACTAAGGTACTGGGAGAAAGAGAATGTTGCAGTATTCCCCAAACATCCTGGCCTCTTAGGGATGCAGGTTCATCCAGGCTTTAAAAATGTGACCCAGAAAATGGGCAAAGATCTCTAAATTCCAGCCAGTGGGGAGAGTTTGGAAATTCTCAAAGATTTTAGTGGTCTCACCATGTATGCAAGGATGGGAATCTTCATTTCAACAGAATCCTTTCCAGTGTATTTGATATCTGCTCTTCCAGGTGCTGCAGCCCACCCATAAGGGACACCCACCTGCTCTGACTGCTGATACTAGACAGGGAGAACGTACTTCGTTTTACTCTTTTCAGAAAAATTTCACTTTCTTCTTCAGTTCTCGTCAAAAATATTCTCTTTACTTGCATGGTGACCGCAAAGACTCTTAACATAATCTTTTCATGAACTTTGAATTTAGAATGTCAACTTTGTATGCAGCTACTGACTGAATTTGGTTATTAAATCCAGAAGTCGTTTTTTGGAGGTTTTGGAGTCTTCAATGTAGGGTATCATCTCATCTGAAAATAATAAGAATTTAATTTCTTCCTTTCCTATCTTTATTCTTTTTATTTCTTTCTCTTGTCTAATTGCTCTGGCTAATATTTCCAGAAATATATTGAATAAAAGTGGTGATAGTGAATATCCTTGCCTCAGTTCCAATTTTAGGTAAAAGCTTTTAGTTTTTGATCACTTAGTACTATGGTGGCTGTTGTTTGTCACAGATGACCATTATCAGATTGACATAAAGACCATCTGTTCCAATTTCCTGTAAGGTTTTTAACACGAACAGGTGTTGAACTTTGTCGAATGTTTTTTCTGTGCCTATTGAGATGCTAATGTGGTTTTTGTCCTTAGCTCTCTCAAGATAGTATATTTCCATATGCTAAACTATCATTTCATCCCTGGAATGAATCCTAACTTTCAAATTTAGTGGAGAAATAAGACACTTCCACGACAAAGAATAACTGAAGTAATTCATGACCACCAAGCTGGCACTCCAAAATGTTATGTAGGATATTCTAGAAAGAGATAAAGATGACTAAAATTCCATGAAAATCAATAGAAAGAATCCATGAGGCAAGGCAAGTAATTAAACAGAGAGGGAAAACAGAGAAACAACAAAAGGAAACTAATGTGACAAGGATAAGTCAATACATATCAGTTATAACCATCAGTGTAAATGGTCTCAATTCACCAATAAAAAGAAACAGACTGACAGAATGGATCAGGAAACAGATCCAACATTGTGCTGCATAGAAGAAACACATTTAACTTCAAATGAAATCCATATACTTAAAGTCAAGGGATGGAATAAAATACTTCATGTGACAGGAACCTGGAGAAAAGCAGAGGTAGCTCTTCTATTTGCAGACAAAGTGAACTTAAAGTCAAGAGCAATCAAGAGGAACAAGGAAGATCACTAGGTATTTGTTAAGGGAAAATTCCAAGAGGAAGTGATAACAATTATAAAAGTGTATGCACCAAATACTAGTGCAACCAGCTATATATGACATGTATTAATAGACATGAAAATCAAATAAGCACTAACACAGTTGCAATGGGGGAACTCAGTACCCCATTACAAATAGATCAATTAAACAAAAAAATTTTAAAAATATCACAACTGAATCAAACCTACAAACAAATGGACTTAGTAGATATCTACAGAGTTTTCCACCCCACAATATCAGAATACACATTCTTCTCAGTTGTGCCATGGAGGGTCTCCAAAATATACCACATACTAGCTCACAGAACGTGTGTAAGTAAATGCAAAGGAATTGATTTTATCCAATGCATATAATCAGACCATAGTGCAATAAAATTGGAAATCAAGGGCAAAAGAAACCGATGCCCAAAACTTCATAAACACATGAAATTTAAACAACACCCTGCTGAACAACCAATGGGTGAAAGACGAAATTTAAAGAGAAGTTAGACAGTTTCTACAATTAAATAATTCCAAAACAACAAGCCAGATCTTAGGGAACACAGTGGAAGCAGTCCTACTAGAGGAACTTAGAGTGGTGAATTCCCTATCAGGAAAACAGAGTGAGATTAAATAAACAACATAAGGTTGAGCTTCAAGCATCTAGAAAAAGAATGAGTCAAGCTCAAAGCTTCTACAGGGGAGGAAACTGTGAATATCAGAGCAGAATAATGCAATTGAGACTAAAAAACAATACAAAGATACAATGAATCAAAGAGTTGGCTCTTTTAAAAATTAAATAAAATTGGCAAACCACTAGCCATCCTTATCATAAAAAAGGAAACAAAAGTCTCAAATCTATGCAATTAAGAATGAAAAGAATGAAGGGCCAGGGATGTATCTCGGTGGCACAAGCTCCTGCCTAGCAAGCACAAGGTCCTGAGTTCGATTCTGGGTACCAAAAAGAAAAATGAATGAAAAAGATGAAATCACAACAGATTCTGCAGAAATCCAGATCAGCACCTACTTGAAGAAACTGTATTTTGATGAGATGGAAAATACAGAAGAAATATACATATTCTTAGGTATATATGAATTGCCAAAGCAGAATCAAGAAGATATAAAAAGTTTAAATAACCCAATATCAGTCAATGAAATTGAAAATGACATTAAAAACTTAGCCATGAAGAAAAGCCCAGGTACTGATGGATTCATTGCTGAATGCTGTAAGAAATTCCGAGAAGAAGTTTGCTACTACTCCGCAAACTCAATGAAACTGAAAGGAGGCAATACTCTAAAACTTATTCCTAGAGGCAAGCATTACTCTGCTATCAAAACTAGGGAAAATTCCAACCAAAAAAGTGTGCTCACGAACATAGACGCAAAAATCTTCCACAAGATACTGGAAAACAGAATGCAGCAAATTACCAAGAAGATTATACACTACAGACTTTGAATTTAGAAAAGAAGCCAGTAGGGGAAGTAGTTTTAATTCCTTAAAGTCATTTAATGTCCTTCCTGAAGCAAATAAGTGAAAGTGTGTCTGGCCACTTTGGGGAGGTGGGCAGAGAAAAAGGCTAAAAGAAAAACTCAACATCATACACCAGTGATATTTTTTCTATAATTTTAACTGACCTTGTTTACATTTGGAATCCTCCTATTGGTCCCTGCATACTACTACCATAACAAATTTTAAAACTGAAATCTTCTTTGCTAAGAATTTTTTTTATGGACACTGCAAAGCCTTGCAGATAAAGTCTTAGAGAAACATAAGAGTGTTTTAGATATCAAGACTTCACCTTCTTTTCTTTCCCATTTTTTGCTTACTTCTACCATTTACGATGATTATTCTGAATTACTTTCAGCTACCCAAACTTACTTTGTTTTCTTTTGCTTTCTGATGATGTGCCTACTATCTCGGCTTGCGATACATTTCTTCCTTGCCTTACTTTGTCTGTCAGTACAGTTTTAGGTGTCACTGTCTTTGGAAAACCTTTCTAACTTTTCCCTGTTCCCAGCTGCTGCCACAGCTGAAACATCAAGTGTGCTGGTGTTTCCAAAGTATGTCTCTGTCTTCTATCTTGTTCTTCTTCATTTTTTTGTCTGACTCCCTCAGACCCCCTTTGTAATCAAAAGTAGGCCTTTTTCATCTTAGGATTTTCCTTTTTCTAATACTGAAAATAAATAAATAAATATATATATATATATATAAATCAAAAGACAAATAGCTCTGTTAATATAAATAAAAGGTATGAATTTCTATGAAACTGTATTTTATCCCTCGGTTAAATAAATCTGCTCAAGATAAGCATAGTTTGAATGGAAATAATGTTTTCTTTTAAACAGTTCCGCCCATCCTATTCTCAATAAATGTTTATTTTGAAAAATGAATGCATGCTTTTATGTAGAGAAATTAACTGTGAATAAGTCTTCATAATTTGTAAAATTGAAATATTGCAATTATGCTGGACATGGTTCTCCCAGCCTCATAACCCACTCTGTGCTCTGTCTTTTGTGATCCTGCACCATTGCCAAAGTCAGCTCTACATGAGTCAGCTCCTGGCTAGGATGCAGCTGTGCAGAACCTGGCTACCTGATGCGGCCTGACCAGACAGGGCTGCTGAAAACACCTGCTCCATGTCACACAGTGACAGATGATGTAGTCAGACTCTGTCCTGAGAATTTTGTGAAACACTTAGAGACCAAATAAGAAAGTCTGAGCAGAGTGGATTGTATTGAATCTTTAAAATGTTGGGGACAGATGGGAAGGGATTCTGCAGATAGGGGAGATAGGAGGTGGTGTGGTGGGGGTAAAAAGAATCAACATGCTGTGTATATATGCACCAATTCCCCATGATGTATTTATTGTATATTGTAAGCATACAAATAAAAATGATAGGCACTAGTGTAAGAGGATCATGTCAGATTATTGGAAATGGTGAGGACTCCAGAGCCATGGCCATGGCTTGAACACTCAGTGTGCCTGACTGTAGCTCTGAGCCTTCTTCCTGATTTCATTTTAAATCTCCCAAATGTGTTCTAATTGTACCTCTTATTAACAGGTTTTGTTACTTATACCCCCAATCCTCTCAACAAATATTTGAATACAAAATACACAAGGTCATGGACTTTGGTCCTGTCATTTACCAGGTTATCTCCAGTTCCCAAGTAGGTGTTGGTACACAGAACCACTAAACATCCTACTTACATATTTGCCAGATGAAGAAATAACTCCATAATGTGGTAAATTTTGTATAATTTGACAGCTGAGTCCAATTAGGTTTAACTCTGGGATCTGACTACCTATGTCTATATAGTAGCTGCAGCCAGGTATGGTGGCTCATGCCTGTAATACCAGCACTCGGGAGGCTGAGGCAGGAGAATTGAAGTTAGTTCAAGTGTGAGAGTCTGTCTCAATAAATAAATAAATAAATAAAAGCTGCTCCCCTAACTAGGCATGGGGCTTGACTTCGCTTTGGGGACCAATGTTATATAGGAACATTACCATTACCTACCTGATAGAACTGTTTCCAAACCAGGCTGAGAAAATTCATTCAATATGGTGTGTGAATAAATGGATGTTAGTTGCATATCATTACTCAGTGCTGATTTTTCTTTACATATACCTTAGATAAGATCATCTTTATAGAGCTGGAAAATAGAGGTTTACCTTGTAAAGGAAGCATTCAATCCAGATGTCAGAAGTCCTAGGTTCTACTTTTTTGCTACTGTTTAACTCTACGATTTTAAACAGGTGTGTTAAGATTTAATTCAGTGTTCGTATTTGTTAAATAAGAAAGTCAGGGAATTAGTTAGCAATACCTACTCCCTATGGTCACTTTCAGCTTTAAATTTTCATGATTTTATATGAAAAGAACAGATTCAATTTAATTCATATTGTTACTTATTAACAGCTGTGATTAAAATGTTGTTTTAGGAATGATGATTGATTCTAGTATGGTTTAGAGATTTGCTTTATTCAGTCACATAATTACCAGGATAGTGGAGAGGCACAAGGAATAAGAACTATTTATAAAATTAATTCAATCCCTATGTAATAACTAAATTTTCCCATACATAATGCTATGTTCATAGAAGGTGTCCAATACTATTAAATGAATGACTGGTGTGATGTCTTAAATGGATTTGATTGACCAATTAATCACAATTAAGTCTACTAAAGCAATTGAATTGGGTGCAGTTTAGTTTTGGCAAGAAAGAAGAGATTTATTTGCCAATTCCACTGGCTTTCTTTTTACTACTTTTTAAAAGGACATTTCATAATTCAGGTGGATAAGAAATAAGACTTTTCTTAAAGTCAATCTAATTTTGACAGCAAGTACTGATTATGCATGTCAAAGGATGAATGAGGCTGTTCGACTGGAGCTGTTCCTGTTTGGAAGAATACACATTTCTCAGGGCATAGGACCCGGGAAGACCCTTTGGCTATGAGTCGACAGCCTGCATCTGTCACTGAGGCATGCACTGTGCAGTTCACATACTTACAGGGTGCTTTTGAACAGCTGGAAAATCAGGCGTCTGTTTGCTTTCCTTTGATTTCAGCCACCTTCCAGTGCAGTGCCTGAATCAAGATGTCAGTCTCCTGTGGTCACAGACCACAGAACTCTGGCCCCTTTCCTGATGTCTCAGAGTCCTTTAGAACTAATTCAAATGCTTCCCTCGGAGTTGGGAGCTCTCCTGATGATCCTGAAGATAATTTAGAATAATCCTTTTTGTGAGCTTTGTAATGGAAAACAAAACAAAGTAGTGAAATGGAAGGGTATTCCTACTTTCCCCTTCCACCGCACTCCCTCCAGCATGGGAGCATCTGCATTCCATCTGCCTTAACAAGAGGAAAGAAAGTACCAGAGGCAAACAAATATCTCAAACAATGCTCCCCCACACTGGGTATATATTTGTTAAGTCACCTTCTCCTCAACCCGTGGTAAACTGTGCTCAAGATATTTCTCACAGTTGTGTTTCTGTTGATTCATCTTTTCAGGGTCATCTTGGCCGGGAACTTTGAAAATCCCTGGGGACATTAACCACATTTATGCATCCAGATGTATCTCATTTTAATACTAAATTTTATTTGAATATTGCTTTACCAAGCACGCACACACCATATACCGATTAGTCATTGCAGTATATAGAATTAGAGTATTATTAATGGTACCATTAATAGTATTTGCAATAAGATAAATGGATAACAAAACTGTTAAATGACTTTGCACAATATTGAAATTATTAAGATGTACGTAAAAACAGCTTTGGAATTTTCAGATTCTGGCTCCACGTCCTCCACCTCTGTTATTCATCTTGCCGCAAGGGTTCATGGCTCACTTGCAAGAAAAATTGAATGAGGTAACCTGTCAGGCTATGAGCAACTAAATTTTACTTGACTAGAGATAACAGGAAACACCATTTCTTAGACATTGAGAGACACAAAAGAGACAAGAGCCAAACAAAAGCAATCAGCTGATAGACTGGAATGTCAAGTTCCTCTTCCTAATGTCTGTCTCTGTCACCTTCACTCTCCCTGCAGGAATTAGCTTCTTGTAAGCTCCTTTTGTTGGTGCTGCTTTTATGTTTTTTTGTTTTCTAACCCCTTGCAGGTCCAAACTACAGAATCAAGGCAGAAGGAAACTTCTTAAACAAGTAAGCTGGCCATTAACCTAAAGCTTAAATCATAAGCACCAAATGCTAAAACCTGTAGGGTTTTATCCCCATGTTAAAATATTGTTTACACATTTTTGGCTTTTTGATTTGTATCTGAAATTTCCTGTAGGAAATATATTACTTTTGCTTATCTCTGTCAGAAATTCTTGCTTGGCTTTGTATATGTGCTGCTGAAGCAAGCCCTCTTGTGCTTTTGGAAAGGAACTGAAAGTTTCCTTTCCAAAGATTCAGGTATCAAATGTACTTCCTAATATAAACCACATCTCCAAGAACTTAGAAACTGTAAAATTGCACCATAATTTGTATGATGCTTTTCTTCTTTACAGAGAAGGTGGCTCACATTTTATTGGACTGGACTGGGTTGGGTTTTGACCCATGGCCAGTTACTTCTTTAGGCATATGGTCTGGACTAGCTCAGTTTCCTCACTTGTGGCCTCCAGACCTGCTGCTATTTTTTACCTAGCCAGCCTTGCAATCTTTATTGTGCCCAGTTAGTATGAGATTCTTTCCTGGGTTTCCTGGAGGTCACAATAAATGATACATAAGTGTGCACTTTATATACATACGAGCAAGTCAGTGGCCCATGTGGGAAACCACTCACACTATTTTCCCTTTCTTCCTTCTGCTTCCTTCATTTTGACTGACGGAAGACTACCCAAATTTTTTCTCCACCGGACCCTGCTCAGCTCATCCAAGTGATCTCCCTTAAACATCTGAGTAATCAAGGAGACAAAAAGCACAATCAGATGACAGTTTATGTTTGGTGTTCTTTGTTGTGGAATTACCAAGAAAGAAAGAGACACAGCGTGATTTTTCTTCTGCCATTCGAGCAGATATGCCTGTACACGCCTACTTGCATGCGTGAGTGTGTGTATGCCATCTTATATAACGATTTCTCCAGCTTTTGTAAATGTCTAAATTGATTGACCTGTTTCTGACCCGGAGACAGGGGATCTCCTCCTTTCCTAGAACAAGAGAGCAAGAGAGATGATAACATTTCAGGCTAGACACTCAGCAGTGATAGGAAGCCACAAATATCTTCACCGGGAATTGGGACAGTAACAAGATATCTAGGGAAAATGAATTGCACGTGACACTTTGGGTGGCTGGCATTTAGCTCCTTCCTCTAGCAATATCTTCTCATCTAATAACAGCTAGAATAAGAGAACTGGATATTACAGAGATATGTAAGAGACTGTGAGGGTCAGATGTATAGATTGTAACTGATGTAGTTATTTGCTCATTTTTTACTCTATGACATCCACCTAGAAGAGTTAAACTCTTCTAGAGAGACTGATATGAACTTTACATTAAGGACAAAAAGAATCAGGTATGATCTTTCTTCCATGCTTCTATACATAGTAGTTGTGAATTCCTATCTATCAGACTATGTCAGCCCTCCCAAGGCAGGCAACGGGTTTGACTCCCTTCTGTTCCCTCCAAAATGTGTGCATCTCCCCTTGTCATCTGGATGCTTTGCTCAGAAAGACTCAGAAGCTGGTACTGACTTATCTTTATTAAATCAAAAGAGGAGAAAAACCCATGGTAGTTAACATTTAATGTTTTTTCCTCTACATCAGGCATTTCCCTCTCTGTTATCCACCCTCTTTCAGAATACAGAAGACTGAGAGAGTGGACAACAAAACAAGCTCAAAACTCCCACTGTGGCTAAGAAATTGAAATACCATTCAGCAACCTTCGCATTGTAGTTCCTCAACTTCAAAGTGCAGTGAACATGAATGCAATTATTCTAAATTATAGCGGCAGAAGGCAAAATTATTTTTGAATGAATACTGTAGAGAAAACTTTCATGAAACAAAAAAGTATCTTTTCATATTGAGGGAAGCAAGTCTTTATTTTGATGGAAGCAAATCTTTATGTTGTATAATAGTTTTTCAAGAGATGCTGCCATTGTGTATTTCAACTCTAGATTATGGTACTAGTATGTGAAAGCAACACCAGTGCATTTGTTTAAGTGTTAAAACTCCAAGGTGAACCTGAGCCCACAGTTTCTCAACATTACTTCTCATGACAAGTATCTATATCCCAAGAAAGAACAGCAGGTGTTGTCCTAGACTGTTGAGAAGAAGGTGGTGAGTACTTGGCAGGCTCTTTGATCTTCTTCTCTTTACTAGTACCAAAGCTCACATCAGTTGGGGGTATGAGGCACTAAAGCAAGGTCCTTTTGCAATTGAGGCTTAAGAAGTGATTGCAGCAACAGTGGGGAAGCCAAAATCTGCTTTCATTAATAAAACCTCTGGTCTCCTTTGAAAATCTTCCCGTCACTTCCTGTCTGCAGCCCAGTGCATCCAATATGACCATATCCAGGCTTTGCTTGAAGCACTATGCTCAAGAAGACTTGATGGACATATAAGTGGATGAACAAAGGCATAATCAAACAATCTAATGTTTTACTATGGAATGATGAAACTGTCAAAGGGAAACTAAGAAATTTATATCTTGAATGGTCAGATTGATCACATAGGGAGAATTAATTTTTTGCCGTTATGTGCAATGCATTGGATAAAATAACATTCTAGATACAAATGTAGAATTTCCAATTTTGCTCGTACTTAAGTGGACTCTGACAATGTTAAACTTTACTTTAGCTCCTTGGCTTCTGGCAAAAACATAACGAGCAGAAGTAGAAATAGATCTTCCTTTTGTATTCTGGGAAATGGCTTACTGCTATGAATGACTTTTCCCCACACAACTTCAAGCTATTGTTTGAATGTGGTCCCTCAAAAAACTGACTCTTGAAAACATAATTCTCAAATTCCTATCTGATAATGTTTGAATGTGGGACATTTGGGTGTGATTTGTGGTTGATGAGGTCATGAAGGCAGGAATCCTGTGGTGAGATGAGTGGCTTCATGAGAAGCAGATTTACTTGAGTTTGCATGACTCTCCTCTTTTGCCATCTGATGCTTTCTAGCATGTCACGGTCTTCACCAGAAATTGAACTTCCCAGCCTCCAGAACTATGAAAGTTACCCGCTTACCCAGTCTGTGGTGTTTGCCATCACAACAGAGAGAGGACTAATGTTCAGTAAGATGAGAGAATGCCCCGTTACCTGTGACAAGGCCAGACAGCTCCTTTCAATTCTTGTTTCCTTTAGGAGTGACGACCTTTACTCTTGCTCTGCACTGGCACTAGAAAGGTAACATGTCCATAAACTCTTGTAAATGACAGTTTCTAGTGGAGGCAAAAACATTTATTTTGTTGTTGTTGTTGTAAAGTCCCTACTGATGATGAGGGAAAGAGATAGTAAAGAAAACAAGGAGTATAATTATAGGGCCATATATGATGGACTAATGATCATTTATTATGGGGAAAAGAGGTCTTGAAAGTATAAAAGTGTTGAAAGTCTGTTTTATGTGTGTTTTGAGTGTGTAATGTATACATATATGTGCAAGTGTATGTATATATGTGTTATGGTATGTATGTTATCATAGTTTCTTTTCAGAATTTCATATAATTAGAATAACAAAAATAATGTTTTATATTTCACTCTTTTCATCTACCATTTTAAAAACTCCATGTCATCTCCTGTGTTCATACTATGTTCCTTTTTATTATTAAACATGGTGTGATATGGATATGCACAATATTCAGCACAGAATTAATATTGAGCTGTTTCCAACTTAGGGCTGATGTCAACAATGTATTCAACATTTATGTACATATATTTCTGTGCTTATTTTTCTTGTGTTAATACATGGGAATGAGATTGCTGGGTTGTATCTTTAGTGTATGCTTAATTTTATAAGAAGGTAATTTACTTTTTTCTGAAATGATTACATCATTCTTCAGTCTACCAGAAATGTCTGAAGACTCCAGTGGCTCCACATCCCTATGAACACTTGCTATTTTCAACCTATGTCATTTTAATCATTCTTGTGATCTGAGCTTTGAATTTTCATTTCCCTGTTAATGTTTGGGTTACATTACCTTTCACCAATAAAAGATAGCTTCTACACTCTAACACTTCAAAAAGTAACTTTGGAAGAGGATCATTGCAGGTGTACTAAATTAAGGTCATGTAGGATCAGGGTGGGTCTCTAATTCAATATGGTTGGTGTACTTAAAAAATAAAATTAAAAATAAAACTACATTTATTCAATTTGAGTGTAAGTTTTCATCAGAGTAAAAAGTGATTCTCTTTTCACTATTATTTTCTTTCATTTGTTCTTAATCTGCCCCCTTGTGGTCTCTAAGAACCAGTTCCTTGGCATACTCTGATGTTATGTGAGGATTATATACCCAGTAAAATGGTATTTAAACATTTCTATTAAAGTGGATTTACAGAAACATACCTAAGATTGATATAACTGAAGAAAAATGTTTCAAATAAGAAATGAATACATAGAAAGCAAAAATATGGCCATGGGAAGACACACTGAAAAATGTGTTTGGTAATGAGGTAGGAGTTATACATTTGGAAGGCAAAGAACATTAAAGATTGTTAATAAACCACCACAAACTCAGAAGAGACTTCTTACAAGTTTCAGAACTCTACAGAGGGCTGGGGATACAGCTCAGTGGTATAAGCGCCTGCCTGGTAAGCGCAAGGTTGTCAGTTTGATCCCCAGTACCACAAAAAAAAGAAAAAAAAAAAAAAAACCTCTCAGAAGTCTACAGCTCTTCCAGCACCTTAATTTTGAACCTGTGGTCTGCAAAACTGTGAAACAATACATTTGCTTTATTTATAGTCAAGATTTGTGGTACTTTCTTGTCATAACCTTGGAAATTTAGAAATATAATAATGTTGAACATTTTTCGTGTATCTTTGACCACATGTACATCTCCTTTTATGACATATCTGATGAAATATATTGCCCATATTTTAATTTGGTTCTTTTTGTTATTGTTAAATGAAAATGTTTTATATGTTTAAGATAGAAATCTTCTATTAAGTATAAGCTTTATAAATTTTTTTCAGTTTCTGACTTACATTTTATTTTTAGTCATTTTATTGAAAATGAAGATTTTATATTTTGTCAAAATGTATATTTTTATTTTTCTTCTTATAAAATTTTTTTCCTTTCGTAGTATGGCTAAGATTTTTCCTATATTTTATTCTAGAAACATAATAGTTTTAGCTCTGACATTACCATAATCCATAACAAGTTATTTGTGTGTGTGTGTGTGTGTGTGAGCATGTGTTTGGGTGAGAAAAAGGTCAAGATTTTTAAAAATTATTACTTCATACAATTAACCAATTGCTTGATACAATGTGTGACAATACTATTTTTATCTTACTGAATTGCAGTGGAAATTTTGTTGAAATCAACTGATCATACAACTATGGTATCATGTCTGGACTTCCTATGCTCTGTCATCAGAATATTGAGAAATATTCCACATAAACACACGGCATGATTTTAATATGTCCCAATCTTGTTGCAGGTTTAACTATGCTATAAACTTCAGAGAGTAGCAATAACTGTAACCTAGTAAATATTTGAAGTTTCTGTAAACGTCAGTCTGCCAAGATTGGAAAATTCACTTTAGCATCTCCTGCAGTCTCCCAGTACTACAATATAATTTTGAAACTTCTCCTTTTCACCTGTGCTGATTACACTGTTTTTCGTTCCTTTTTTTTTGTTTTTGTTTTTTTTTTTTTCCAGTACTGGGAATCGAACTCACGACCTTGCGCTTGCCAGGCAGGTGCATTTCCACTGAGCTAAATCCCCAGCCCCCTGACTACACTCTTGATGAATAAAACAGAAGTTATTTCCTTTACTGGTTTGTGCTATTAAATTCATAAAATTTTTCTTCAAAATGATGTAAGAGAAACAAATTATCTGAAGGGTAACTTCTTTAGAACACATTTGAAAATCCAGGCATAGTTCAGGCTGTGGAATTTGCAGCGTAGAAATGGCAGAACAATGCTATCCAGGAGTCATGAAAAGCACTTTCTGTACTTGAGTAACCATGTAGATTGAATTTATGAAGAATCAGTGAGCCAGATCTTGGTGCAAGTAATGACCAAGAACTGTATTTTGGAAGAGTGTGCACGGGCATAATAGGCACCCTGGGTAAGCCCTGCTGCACATTTTTCTTGGTTACTTTTCTCTCCTTGCTGAGACAAAATTCCTGACACCCAGAATTAAGGAAGGAAGGGTTTATTTAGCTCACAGTTTGTGGAGGTTTCAGTCTATAATTGGCTGGCTCCAAGGCAGAGTGGCACAAGGCAGAGGGCAATAGTTCATGGGGGCAGAAGACAGCAAAAGCAACAAGAGCAAAAAGGAGGAGTGGCAGAAAGCAGCCTCTTTCCCTGCCTTACACTGTACACAAACTATTGGTACCAGGGTGAATGTAGCCCTCACATCCCTAATTCCAACATTGGACCATGAATCAATCATAAACTCTAGAAACCCTCCCCATGACTGCATGAGGCTTTGCGGGGACACCCAGACACAAACGATAACAACGTCTAAGCATAGACATGACCTGATGAGATGGTCACATGTAATATCATAGTGCTCAGTCATGGGTTGCTGGAAAATGGGCCATCTTTTCCTTAAGATGTTTTTCATATTAGATTAGAGAAGTAAGAGCCTAAAAGGGTATATTGATTATCTACTGAAGCATAACAATTTATCCTAAATCTTAGCACCTTAAAACTACAAATATTTATTATCTCACACAATTTCTGAGAATCAGGAAAGCAGGAGCATCTTAGCTGGGTTTTTGTTCCTCAGGATCTCCCAAGTTTTCTTGAGAAGTGAACCATGGAAACAACAGTCATCTGAAGGCTTCATTTCTGCTGGAAGATCTTCTGCCACATTACCACATTTCCACTATCCCACACCGGCATACTCCCTATTTCACCACCACTGACTTCCTCCAGAGCACATGACCCAAGAAAGAGAAAGCAAAAATAAAAGCGTGCTCAAGGCAGAGTTTTGGTGTCCTTGTTAATCTCAGACCTAACATGTCCTACTGCCTGCCAATCCTGTTACCCTGTGGAAGATTTGTCTTTCAAATCTGGCAAACTGAACAGAAGCAATGAGAGAGAAGCTACATAGGTGCTAGAGTCCTACAAACTGATGTGAAACCCCATTTTTGCCACCTAGTAACTGTGTGGTATTATAGAAGTTAATCTCTCTGAATCACAGTTCTGCATTTTATACATACTGATAATAACACTTCATTTCCTGGGTATATGTAGTATGATTAGTGAAGGAAAACAGCCTGTGAGAGTCCATGCACCACTCCAGTATTTCTTATTCTGGTTTTCAAGTGATTGTAGAACTTTGAGTTTTATTCTTGACCTATTAGAAAAATGCACAGAGTTGTTTAAATTAATATATTCATTTCTTCCTGTATAATATTTGCAACAAAAAAGAAATTCCCTAAAGGAGCTTGACAGGGTTTCTTCTGAAATTATAATGCTCCATTTTTTTTCTACCAAATGGTCGTGATTAATGTTTAAATTTCTAAATCATACATCTGTGAGTTCCACTATTTTTGTGTACATGGTGCTTTTCAATCTTGTATCTTTTGATTGCTTTCACTTCACTTTCAGTGTTTATAAGACCAAACAAGTCATCTCTGAAAACTGTTGTCCTGGTGAATAGAAAGCCAGAAATTCTGTCTGTAGGATTCAAAGCAACTGTATTTGTTTTTAACGTATTTTTATCTTAATGGAATGCATTCAGGAATTTTGAATTAAATGGCAGTATTACTTACTTAGTAGAGAATAGTTTTAGTTAGTATTGCTCATGAAGCATAAAACCTACCTAGTATTTAATGTATACATACAGAGAATTTTTTATCTCCTCATTTACATGCTATTCAGGAAACTATTAGTCAAATTAGAATTTGAGAATGCCACAACTGTATATTTGGGTTGACCTGGGTCACAAAGGAGCCATAATGGGAACAACATGTGATATGTAAAGGAACATCATTTCAACATCTTTTACTCTAGCTGCCTGCAAAGATATAACATGGTCAAAATGTGAATCCTGATACTCAATAGCAGGCTAGATGTACAACAGCAAGCACACTAGCCCCTTCTTTTCAATGAAGATAACTGCAAGTTACTCTTAATCAACAGGCACACATTCTTTCAGCAAGGAAAAAGTTAATGCCTTCTTTTCCATGCCTCTGGCTCCAGGAGCAATGGAGGCTGTCTTACTTTATCCTAGAAGAGTCCTTCTATCTTGGAATCTGTTCATGTCTTTTTGTGACACAAATTGGATTTCTATACACTCCCTTCCCCAAGTGTGTTTATAGATTAATATAAAAAAGAAAAAGAAACTAATGGGGTGGTGTGGGTTGGGCAGTGGCATTTTTCTCCTGGTTTTCTCTTTTATTACTCATCATAAAAGTTTTTTTTAATCCATAATTCATAACCAGGAGCAATAACATAAAAATCAATAAGCAAGGAGTTAGGATCTTGCCAGCCATTCCAAAGAATTTAAGCTTTTTTTTACCCCTCTTCTAGTTTAGAAGATGCCAGGTGAAGGGTAAATCAATGCTTGTTATGTGACTTTTTTGCACTATATGCTGAGGTAAAGACAGAACTGTGTTTCACTCTGTGCTTCTGTCAGGCAGAACAAGACTGCAAAAATCCCCAAAGAGGCAAGAATCTCCTTTTTACTACTAAAAGAGCTATCTGGTTATTTCTGTCTTCCTTACTAATGCAAGCTAGTAAAGCACTACTACTGATTTAAATATGATCCCACCCTGCAGTGCTTACAAAATCTCTCAGGATTGAAGGAATTTGAAAGAGTAGAAGAATCTACACAACAGATTCTGCTGTTCAAAGGTGCCAACTTCTCCACTTATCAGTGTGACTATTTCCTTGTTAATAGAGTCCTCATCTATGAAGAAAGATTATTTTCATTTCTGCCTCACAAGATCATTGTGACAATTTGACAAGATTATGTATTAAAAATACAAATATCTAGCTGGGTGTGTTGATTTATGCCTATAATCCCAGCACTCATGAGGCAGGAGGATTGCTGTGAATTTGAGGCCAGCTAGGCTACATAAAGGAGTTGAAGGCCAACCTGCACTATATAATGAGACCCTGTCTCAAAAAGAGACCCTGCCACAAAAATCTCAGTGTCATTGCAAAAACCATCCTCTTCAGTGGTCATCACAGGAGAAGTTTTTTGCTTGCTGGTCTTTCCCATTTCCATCACTTAGCACCAAACATGAGCTTGTAAATAAATATATTGGAGGGAAAAATTCAAGAATGACAGAAATACCTAATGTGAGTGAATTTTCTAAACAATGGAGAGCAAAGCATTTTACCAATCAAATTTACTAGCAAATATTGTCAGTCAGACTTTTGATTATATTTAAGTAGGATTTTCTCATTCATTCATTGAATTGACTGCTATGGTGTTCATTGTACTATTAAATCATTGTGGTGGATCTTTTGCTTTACAGCAAATGATAAAATATTTTTCTTCTATCTCAATGTTTATATGTACAGAGAGCCATTTTGAATATGAACAGAATATTATCTTGTCAATCTTTTGTAAACTAAACTTCATTAGGAGAAAAGCTGGTAGAGGACTAACCAGAAACAAATGTATTTGTATTCCCTTCTATTTCTCTTTTTCTTCTTTTCTCTCTGACCTTCTAATTCCTGTTTTCCACCCTGAGGCAAGCAAAGGTTTAAGATTTGGTATTCCATTTAAATTTGCCCCAGGCTCATAATGCTGCATGCATTTTCCTCATCACTAGACCCCTTTTATTATAAATACTATTATTTTATTTATAAGATCTCAGGAAGCTGCTAGAAGGAAAACCTCAGTGCAAGTAAGTCATCTTAACCATTAAATGACAATGTGAGTTTTCCCAGGTTATTATTATTATTATTTTAAGAAGGTAATATTTACTATTTTAAAACAGAGGATAAGGAATAAGTTTATTCTGTGACTAATTAAATTGACAGATCTGGGGGAATCTCTAATGACCTTTGTCAATCTCTTATTTTATTACTCTTTCAGTCTAGCTCCTGAATTCATATAAAGTGGTTTCTTTATCTATAATACTTACCTGTTGTGTCATTTTGAGTAAGAAATGCCCAACTGATTGGCTCAACACAGTTCTGGGTGTGGCTGAAAAGATTTACTGAAAGTGGAAGACCCTGCCTGGGTATGGATGTCACCAACCAATAGTGTTGTCGCCTGGATAGAATAAAAGGGAAAGAATGAAAGCTTGCTACTTTCTGCCTGTGAAACCATGAACTCTTTGTCCTTTGCCATGCCCCTTGGCCATGCCACGCTGCCTTGGACCCAGCCAATTTTGGACTGAATCTTCTACAAACTGAGCCAAAACAACCCTTTCTACCTTTAACTGGTGGGAATTAGGCATTTTGTCCCAGTAACAAGAAAAAAACTAAGACAGATGTTCAGCCACACATAAGGCCTCCAGTCCAACTGCTAGTGTAATCCTTGTTCCCAACTGAAAACCTCTGAGCCGGTATTTAGTAGCTGTATTTGTGTCACCATTCTGGTTTTCTGAGCTCTTGTCTAAATTTTCCATCAAGCTTGGCTCACAGCATTCTGGAGGTACTTCTCCAGGTAGTATTTCCCTTATACTGGAAGGAGGCTATCCCCCCCCCACACACACAGGGCAGGTGTAGCACTCACACAATTCCATGCCCTCTTCTTGCACAGGTCTTCTTGCACAGGATGAGGATGTTTACAAAGTGAGGACTCTGGCCTCCTGCTGAGTTGCTTAGTTAAACTTCTAACCTTCTCAAATTGGAACAGTGTATCAATCATTACATGCCCCTTCCTCACTTCCTATTTTCCTGCTACCATGAGTTGAACAGTTTTCCTCGAATATGTGCTCCTGCTGCCATTGCATATGGTGGCAGCAAAAAGTCATTCATGTTCTATTACAGCAATGAACTTCTCTACATTTTGTCCATTCCCTGAGACTTTGTGAGAGGCTGAGTTTAAAAGTGATAGATTTGGCAGAGGAAAGCAGCATAGTATTCAGGCAAGGTATTGTTGGCTGCTTTTAGGCAAATATATAGCAAGAATATGGGAAGAAAAAACAAAATAGAGGTTTAAAAAAATTTCAGTTTGACCAGAAAACAGGGATGTTTAAAATTGTGCCAAAGGAAGTTATGGTTACTAAAGAGACTGTGCTCTAAAAAGAAGCCAAATATTTTGCACATGAACAGTAGAAAAGATGCCTTGAGGGCATTTCATGAATCAACAATGTCATATCCCTTTCAGGATCAAAAGAGTTTTTAAGAAGAAAGCCCTGAGCTAATCCCAGAGAATGGTTTTCCCAGGATTTATTTCCCAGTGTTCAGCTGTCAAGGTACTCAAAGTTCACCGAGTTATAGTCCAAGGGGTTCTTATATCCTTCTTCTGCTGGTAGCAGACATTCAGATCACAAATGTGAGGATAGTTTCTCAAGAAGGCAGACTGCAAGAGTTTTGGGGTCAAGGAGGCTTCCACTGAGATTTCACAGGAAAGAATTAGAGGCCAGGTAGTGTGTAACATGATGTAAATCCTTGCAAGCAGCTCCTGACAGCAATGTGTGAAGTTTTGAGGATAAAGTTAAAGCTGCTATGGAAACCCGAGGAGTTATAGATATCAAAAGTTTGTAATGCTTTCTGAAGGAAGCTACAGGAAGCAAGCAGAGCCAGTATGAGAAGACAGGTGCGCATGGTGACTCATGCCTGGAATCCCAGCACATGGAAGACTGAGGCAGGAGAATCACTGAAAGTTCAAAGCCAGCCTGTGCTACATAGTGAGATTCTGTTTAAAATAAAATAAAATAAAAAACAAACAAAAAAAAGATACAGACCATATGAGCTGCAGCTAATGAGAACATACAGATAAGGTTACCCAAGTGTTTTTGGAACTTACATTCCTGCAATAATGACTCAAGATGCTAGACACAGAGCTATAGGATTCAATGTTTTCTTTGCTGGATTTTGGTCTTTCTTTGGTCTTATATCTCTTTCTATACCATTAACTATTCTTTTTGAAATAAGAATGGTTATACTGTGTACTGGCATTTTGGAAGTGTTTAACATATTGTTTTCATTTTTATAGGGGTTCGTAGCTGACTTAAACTTCAGTCTCAGAAGAGAATTTGGACTTGTATTTTTTAACTATATGGCCTATTAAGACTTTAGATACTCTTGGAGATGGATTAAATAATTCATCATTGTGAGATAGATGTGAGCCTTTGGGGGGCAGGGAAAGAACACTATAATTGGGAGCAAGAATGTGTCTCAAAGATTCATGTGTTAAGGCATGGTCACCAACCAGTAGCACTAGCAAGGGTTCACAGAATCTTTGGAAGGCAGAGATATTAGGTTCGTGTCAACATGACATGGGAGATATTATACCTCTCTCTCTCTCTTTCTCTTATTCTATCTGTCTCTCTTTCCCCCAGACACATTTATATAAACAGCCTTCTGCCACATATCCCAACTGCCATGATATACTGTATCACCATAGGCTCAATGCAATTGTACCAAGTGACTTTGGACTGAATACTTTGACCCTGTAAGACAAAAATAAATTTTTACTCCTGTTAAGTAATTTCTCTTGGGTAATTTGCCACAGTAATGGAAAGCTGACTAGTAGTACTCATGAAGGAAAATAGTGACCCTGACCTCTTAACCCCTAAGCTTGGGAATCTAATTTCTGTGGGCATCATTGTGCCAACTTAAATAACTTATAATCAGGAAAGAAGGAGAAAGTTAACATTTCCTTTAGGTAAAGCCCATTAGCAAACAGATGGTTTCTTATTTCTTAATCTCACCCTACCCACCATCACCAGCATTTAAAAAACTCTCTGGCCCCATTTTTCACCATTTTTCAATGGATTTTAGTTTAAACAGTGTCCTGGACACTCTGCTGCATTGCAGTAGATTTCAATAAATTCTTCTTTGTCTCTTTAGCTTTTCTGAAGCAATTTTTTATGTGACAATTGGTAAATAAATTTCTTGAACAGGCTCCAAATTCTAACATGAAATAGTACATGAAATTTGTATCTTTTCTAAGCAAATCTTTTGAGCTTTCATTCTCTATTGAGAGCATAGAAGCTTATGTAATTCTATATAAAGGTACAGCTCCATCTCTAACAATTACCATCATATTAATGTAAAGCATTGTGATTTATATTTTTGATCCCTAAAAGGTGTAGAAGCAGGTTTAAAATGAAACTCAGATTCTCTGATACGTACCAATTTTATCATTTGTAAAGTAAAAGACTAATTTCAATGGACTATATGGCTAGCTTTTGACTCCAACCTCTAAAATTTGTAAATTCCATTAACCTTTAGTGTTAATTAACCTTTAGTGTTATTAATCTTTTCATCACCCAAAACTGACAGATTTATGTACTTTTGGTCTTTATTAGCTATATTGAGAAAGTAATCATGTTCATATTATAAAGTATCAAAAGTTCAGAAGTTTGAATTTGTATTGCAGTTGTTTTCATTCTTTTTACTGACTCATGGTTGGACTTAACATTAGTTGTTGAGGTTATTATTATTGACTTTTCTCCTAAGATTCCCAGGAAATCATAGACTACTTGGGAACTACTTTCTATGAAAAACCAGGAGTCATACTCTTTATCAGCCTGTATTTATTTATTTAATTTTTGGGGGGACCAGGAATTGAACTCAGGACCTCGTGCTTGCCAGGCAGCTTGTGCCACTGCACTATATCCCTACCCCTATCAACCTATATTTAATACAGAGAGAGAAATGCATGCAGAAATGTGAAGTTTGGGGACACAAAGTCAAAGACTGCTGGTTTTTTAACATGGGCCACCTACTCATATCAGACTTCTGGATGCTGTATTTGGTGTATTTGTTGAGTGCTGGTATCCACACTCATTTCCCTTAAATAAATGTTTCACGAATGCTCTGTTTCCAAATAATTCTGTTGGCAAACAAAAGTTTTCGGCCAAATTTTCCATTCTTTCATTTGCAGTCTCCGCACTGGGTGACAAACGTCAGGTGACCAAATGTGTGAGCATCTTTCCCACACAAACGCGAATGTAGCCATCTTCTCCAAAGTCATAAAACAAATTAAGTTCATAAACTAAAGTACCACACACACACACACACACACACACACGTGTGTGTGTGTGTGTGTGTGTGTGTTGTGGATATATAGGTGGACAAACACATATACATAAATACAGTTGTTGCCTAATTCTGCTTCTTATATGTGACAAGGAGAAGCAGTAGAATGTTTGTCAACCGTCCTGTGTACCACATGTATTACTAACAAATTTTGGCACCATCTTTACCTCATTATTCAAGTACAAGGTAACCAATGATCTTAAGTTTCAATTTGGTTCCTGTCTTTGTAGGGAAGATATCTCAAAACTCCACACATAGGTCCACAAAAGAAGCAAATCAAATTATCAAAAAACTAAGAGAAATGGTAATAGGTTATAAATTACTAACGAGATTTGACTAATGAAAGTGTCTTATGACTAATGAATATTCATCTACATGTTATAATTGAAAATTCTAAAATAAGTAGTATAGCTTTGCTGATGGGAATAACTTGGGCAGTTTTCTGCATGGAAGAAAGAGAACATTCTTACCTATGTACATCATGTGTGATGATATTAAAAATTTTAAAATTATAAAACATCATCTGATAGCACTATATACATTCTCTTCTTTTCCTTGGGAGGTGAGCATCTGATCCATTTCCCATTTTCAATGGAAGTCAATACATAGCACACTTCTGAGCAAAGATCTCTGATGCCTTATTTTGAATGGATCTTTAATTCCATGATTTGCATCTTTAATATGAGTCTCTTTGTCAAAACTACTTTTTTCCTATAATTCCTTGTGAGCTCATTTTCAGAACACTCATAGTTGGCTTTTGGCATACCCTGCCCTTCTCCAAGAGGTAGGGGAGAAAGAAACTATTCATTATCACCTGGGGCCTGTTTTATTCTGCTATCCTGGTATATAAAGTGGAATTTTTAAATAAGAATATGCAAATTATGAAGTATTTTTCTTGCATTTAGAATTTCATGTAATGTAGTATTAATATGACTTCCTAAAGAAATGTATTTCCCAAAGGACAGTATATTTCAAGTGGAAGTTCAAAGTTCAGAAAAAAATGCAATAAGTTCTTAGCATACATTTCTAAATTTTGGAGTTATGGGTGAATAAGTATTAGTTATTCTGAGTAGAGCACGATCTTTCAAAATATCACAATCATATTCTAAATGGAAAGTGATAGTTTCAAAGGAAAGCAGTTTGTAACAGATCAGCAAATGTGAAATGCTATAACAGACACACTTTTGCAGATTTTTATAAGGATTATATGAATAAAAATCATCACAAAGAAGCAGTCACAGAAATATAGTGCATTATATAGTTCTCTTTCATTACATCCATCAGCCTCCAAATGCACTGCTTTTTAATTATAAGATTCCAAATGTGGATTAAAATAGGTATCTATTTTTCAAATTTCCTATAAACATCTCTTGTAGTCACGAATTTGTAAAAATATAAGTTTTAGTTTGCATTTTCATTTGTTGTAAGGGTGAAGTCTACAAGTTAACATTAATAGTGCCAGATTAAAAAAAAAAATCTGGGTTGTGGGGTTGCTCTGGGTGTGGGGGATGAAAATCAAAAGAATATGATGAGACCAGAGAGAAAATGTGACTGACTTAAAATGTGCTTACTCCCCATGATAAATTTAATAAGCCTACCCTTTTAGCAAGAAACATTATAGAATTAACTCTTACAGAAAAGGTGATCTTTAAAAACAGGCTGTGAGTTTACAGCTTGTCAGAATGATGGATTCTAAGCTTTTCAGAGGCAGTTCCTTAAATTTTCACAGTATGCTTGGAAGGACAAATTTAACCCCAGTCTCTTATAACAAAATAGTTAAGTAATCAAGCAAATAAACAGTTTCTTATTCAAGTCATACCAAGTCAGCCTCAGTGAGTGCTGCTATAGACAGATGAATCTGAATATTGAAAGGTTAATAGTTTTGTTTAGAAATTTATGACCACAAAGATATCTTTAAAGAATGAAAAATAACTTTGTATCAACAACTTTCAACATATTATTTTGTTTTCAAAAATAAGAGAAAGGAAATTGGAACAAAATGGGAAAAAGAAAGAACATTTACAGAAATAGTTATACTTAGGCCTTTTATGTATCCACCAGGATGTGACGCTTCAACTTGGAGTGTTTGAGTGAGGATAGGAAAAAATGTAGAAATCATTAGAATTTGAACATTTAAACACCCTTAAAAAGTATAAATTCAGTTCTGTACTACTTGTCACAACAAATGCAGTATACAAACAAAAAATTTACTTAATAACTCCTGATTTCTTCTTGATAATCTTTAATTAAATTAGAAGATAATTGTACAATTAGAAAAATAAGAAAGATAAAATTAGAGGATAAGTTGCTGTGCCCCAATCTCTTCTTAAGATATAACCAGTTGGTAGATATTATTTTGTATTTTATTTTATGGAAAAAAGCTAAAACAAAATTTCATAACTAAGTAATAGGTAATTAAGTAATCTTTAAAGTAATTGCTCAGGTTAGAAGATATCAGAAAAAAAATTTCTGTAATCCATATTAGCATAAACTTTCCCTTTAATGAACTGAGAGACACGAATAGTATTACTGACTTACATGTTTTCCCTTTTCTCTACTATCCTTTTCTTTTTCACTCATCCTAGTTCTTTTTCCTTTTGAACAATTTCTTCCCATTTCACAATATCTATTATACATTTTAAAACTTATTTACTCTTTCAGTTTCTCATAGTAGGGAGACAATACACTGTTGACACATGCCGGTCTGATTTATTTCACTTATGAGTATGGTCTCAAGTTGCATCCATTTACCTAGAAAAGTCTCACATTTACCATTCTTTATGGCTGAATAATACTCCACTGTATTAAAATACCGCATCTTTTTTATCCATTCCTCAGTTGATTGGTGTTTGTGTTGCTTCCAAAATTTAGCTGTGGCAAATTGCACTGCTATAAACATGGATGCATGTATATTACTCTGGTATGATGTTTTTAATTGTTATGGGAAGATACACAGAAGGGGAATATCTGTGTCAAATGGGACCTCTAGTCTTTGTTTTTTGAGGAATCTCCACATTGATTTCCACAGGGGCTGTACCAGGCTACATACCCACCAACAATGGAGAAGGATTCATTTTTCCTCATAGCCCCACCAGTATCTGTTGTTGGTTGATTTCTTGATGAAAGCCATTCTTTCTGGGGTGAGATGCAATCTCAGTGTTGTTTTAATTTGCATCTCTCAAATGACAAGAGATGTTAAATTGCTTTATATATTTATTTGTTATTTGTATTTCTTTATCTGAGAGGTGCATATTTCAGTCATCCATTTTTTGATCCAGTCTTTGAAGTTGGGGGCCTGGGTTTCTTCAATTCATTATATGCTCTAGATATAAGTCCTTTGTCTGAGAGACAGTTGGATAAATTTTTTTTCACACCCTATGTGTTGCCCTTTAACTTTGTTAGTGATCTCTTTTTGCTGTGCAAATTTTTTTTAATAAGATGAGATCCCAGTTGTTGACTCTTTGAACTACTTCCTGTGCAGGCTGGGTTTTATTTATGAACTATCTACAGACACCTATGTCTTTAAGATTTCTTCCTACTCTTACTTAATCTGCTCTATCGGCTAATGTATAGTCTATTTTAGAGAACATCCCATGTGCAGCTGAGAAGAATGTGTATTCTGATGTTGGACAGAACACTCTGTAAGCATCTACTAAGTCCATTTGTTCAGGAGTTTGGTTTAGTTCTGTTATTTCTCTGCTGATTTTTGTCTAGTTGATCTATTTCTGTGTAAAAATGGGCTGTTTAGGTCCTCCATTATGATTATGTTATTTCTTCTTTGAATTTTCATGTCTATCAATATTTGTCTTATACAGCTGGGTGCTCCCTATATGGGGCATATGTATTTATGATTGTTGTCTCTTCCTCTTGCAGTTTTTCCCAACAAGTATGTAGTGACCCTCTTGATCTCTTTCTATCATTCTTGGATGGAATTCCACCTTGTATAAAAACAGTATAGCTAACCTTTGTTTTTTCCTGGGTTCCTGTCACATGGAGTATTATTTTCCATCCTTTGACTTTCAGTCTATGAATTTCCTCTTAAACTGAATCTGTTTCTTGTGTACAGCATATGGTTAGATTTTGTTTCTTGATCTACTCTTACACTCTGGTTTCTTTTGATTTGTGAATTGAGGCCATTTGTGTTAATGGTTATAACTGATGTGTACTGGCTTATATTTGTAATGCTGTTTGCCTGCTGTTGAATCCCTACTCTTCCCCTTTGTTTAATTGTTTGCTCTGCTTGATGAAGATAGCCTAGTTTTCTTATTTTATTTTATCTTTTTATTTTAAAAATAAGAGGAAAACATTAACAGACAGACAATCTTTTACAAAATAGCAAAAGAACAGTACAGACAATACAGAGTTACAAACAAAGTGGTAGGAAATTAACAATGCTTGTATTACATATTGATATCTTCAAAGTGGTTTCTCATGCAAACAGATGGAGACATACAATATTGATCAATCAAGGACTCATTGACAGTTTCTTTCAGCAAAGAAATAGAAGACAGTAGCTCAACTCTGTTAACCTTCTGTATATACATACATACAAAATTCCTCCTTCCATCCCTTCCCTTTTCCCACATCACAGTGGCTCTTTACCTTGAGTGTTTTATATCATTTCACAATGTCTATCATACCTCTGAGTTTAAATTAACTCTTTCAGGTTTTGCACTAGTGAAACAATGCAGTGTTTGCACATGTAGGTCTGATTTATTTCACTTATGAGTATGGTCTCTAGTTGTGACCATTTACCTATAAAGGCTTCAAGTTTATCTTTCTTTATAGCTGAGTAATATTCCATTATATAAAAGTACCACAATTTTCTTATCCAGTCCTCAGTGGATGGACATTTGGG
>NW_004955457.1:4296443-4349925 GCF_000276665.1 Chinchilla lanigera
GTCTTTCATTTTGTCATGTTTGCTACCGGATGCAGAAAGCTCAGTTTCCCTCTTCAGTAGCTGCTCAGCCAAGACCACTAGTGTCCTTAGTTTTCCAGTTGTTCTGGTTTTCCCCTGAGTGATCTCTGAGTAGCGCTACTTAGTCTCGGGTTTTCCGGCAGTTTTTGATTTGTATCTAGTTATCCCCATTCTCAGACACAGGCACTTGTATCAGTTGATGGCCGACCGTCTGATCCAGTGTCCCCTTGCAGTTCAGGGCACATGCACAACCTGACTCGGGTTGCACTGGTGTGACAATCCCTTCCATGGACCTATGTCCCCAGGTAGTTTAGGGTACAGGCATAATTCAGACTCAAACTGCAGGATCTACAGTTTGTGAACCACCTGAATCTATTTCTCCAGTCAGTTCAGGACACATATAGGAACCAGATGCAGCCCAGATGGGTATCAGTCACAGACTTCCCCAGCCTTCGACTCACCAAGGGGTCTGGGCAAAGGCAAAGCTCAGACTTGAACGACGGGTCAGCAGCTCTCGGAGCACTCGCTCACTTGGCGCAGGGTGCGTGGTGTCTGGGAGAGTCTGTTCGCCCCTCCCACAGTCAGAGAAGTCCCTGGGGCTTCTGAGTGAAAACCTCCTCTCTGCCGCAGGAGCAGGGAGGCCAGTACTCTGTCTGTAATGGTGACGGGGTCCTAATTTGTGCACTTTGCCCTCAGGGAGTAGCTGGGTAATACCTGGCTCTCTCTGCGTGTTTCAGCTGGGAACCGTGGCAGTGTGGGCTGAGCAAAGACTCGAACCCATGAATCCAGGAGCTCCCGGAGCAGTCACTCTCTTGGCACAGGGTGTGCGGGGCTGAGATCTCATCCAATTCTTTGTTTGAGGCAGGAAAGACCTGGAATACTTTTAATGGGTGAGCCATTTCTACAGGAACTATAGGATATCAGGCTGGATAATAGTCTCAAGTCATTATTATTCCTTAATCCCAAGAATCTGTGACTGTGTTCCTCTCATTTGTAAAAAAGATTTTTCAGATGTGACTAAGGATTTTAAGATGAAGGGATTATCCTGGATTGTCCAAGTGGTTTGAGTGTAGTCACAGAAATCCTTATAAGAGGAAGTCAAAAGAATTTAAGGTCAGAAAAGATGACTGAAATAGAAGTCATAATAATGCATTCCCAGAAGGACATGAGCCAAGAGGAGGATATAGCCTTTAGAAGGTGGTAAAAGCAATGAATAGATTCTATGTCTGAACCTTCAATAGGGACATCCCTGCAAACACCTTGATTTTAGCTCTGCAATACTTGTGTCTGGACTTGTTGCATCTACAACATTAAGATAATAAATATGTGCTTTTAAAAAGCCACTTTGTGCTAATTTTTACATCAGCAGCTGAAAAACTAATACATTATTCATAGTGTTTTAGTGGATTTTGGAGAATAATCTCATATGTTTATATTACACATAAAACAGGCCTTGGAGAAAAATGGGTACCACTTAAAGGGTTGGACTCTGATCAAAGAGGCAATGACAGCTGAAAAAGATGTTGCAGACTATTACTTAAACTTAGAATTAGAGGTGTGAATTAGTTAATTTTTAAAGGACATTGTTTATATGAAGGAATCTATGCATAGATATTATTTCTAGAATAATTTTGCATTGGGAAATACACTATATTAATAAAATCTCTATATCAGTTTTAGTTCTATCTTTGATTTAAGTCTCCTTAATTTACAAATACCATCTCATTAAACAATGGGAAGCAGAACTCTCAGTCTCTAAAACCGAGTGTTCAGCTGCCTCTCTGCTTCTCTCTTCTGTGCCCAGAATATTATGGAAATTTGCTTACTTGCTATCCAGGAACACAGCAACCTGGCAGCCTCACACTGAGGACTGCAATTCTCATGGGTGGTATAATCTTGTCTTTTTTTGAAGAGGGGTCAGATACTGGGAATTGAACTCAGTACCTTGCACTTGCCAGGCAGGTTCTGTGCCACTGAGCTATATCCCTGGCCCATTCTGTTTTAAGTTGCCAGGATCGAACTTATTATGCCTGGAGTCAACTGAATAACTTTAGAAAAGTGTGATATCTGAGCTGTATCTCATTGATTTAATAGCAATTTCTTGGCAACTGAACTCAGAAATATGGATTTCTTCAAGACCCATTATTTTTCCACAGCCAACCTCAATTTAATCACATGACTCTATGACATTATAATATTCTTGACCACCAGCTTTGTCTCACTATCTTAGGCACTCTTTGGGGACACGGAGAGGAAAAGCCTTTAGTAACTGCTTCAAGGAACCAGCAAGATATAAACAACCATAATTAAAAATAGAAATAATGGGGTGCTATACAGAAGTACCAGCTTGAGACACCATAGTGCAGCTCAAACATTCACTAATTCTCATGAGCAAAATCAGAAACAGTTCCCTTGAGAAAACCCAGTTAAACTAGGCCTATGAGAATGAGAAGCAATATGGCCTCAAGCACAGGAACCAAGAAGCATTGCATTTTAATTTATCACTACAGCTTTTGGAGATTCAGTTTCTTCTAAGAAACAATGAAGGAAGTAAGATAATGTGTTAATTAATATCTACACAGGGCAAGGGAAAAAATTCTGCAAATATTAGTGCATGATGATTAAAGCATAAAAGATATGTTTTATTCTTTTTCCACCTTCATCAATTTCTTCCTCACAAACCATACACACACACACTGACACACTCATAACTCACAGACATATTAACTAGAGACTATCTTAGGGTCAAGTTATTAAATCTATACTGCATGAAAACAGAGATATCTCCTTATCATATAGTCTAGTTGGAAGTTATAAAAAAAAAGTGAATTTCCAATGTATTAAGTGTGACAAGGAGAGTTATCTGATGCAATGAAAGTTCATAATGGGGACTGAAAGCCAGCTGTGGTGGCAAGGAAAAACTGTAGGAACTGACACTTGAGCTAACATAGAGAGGGGTAAATTATCGTTAGTGGATTAAAAGGAGGAGGAAAGAACATTCCAGGAGAAGGAACAGAGTATTAAGTGGTCAGGCCAAGGAACTGCTATCAAACAATATGTAGGTTGTAGCCAATAAGAAGCAGCAAAATTTGTGACAATCTATAAAATAAAATCTAGATCATACATAACATTTGAGATTATGGTTAAGGCTTTTGATTTTTGTACTAATAACAATGGTAAGTTATTGAACTTATGGACATAAATGACGAGATTTATATTTGTACACTCTTACTCAGTTTATATGCAGAAAGAGAACAGATCAGAGGGTGTCAGGGAAGAGCCTGGAACTATTGATGGTAACACAACACATCCCTACAACGAGACTTGATGATGTAAAGAGGCATTAAGGAAGAATTCTGAATTTCTGATTATTGTAACCAAATAGATGCTGTCATCTTTGCCCAACATAAGAAAAAAATGAAGTGTTTTATTGATTGTAAAGATAACCACAAATTTCGTTGTGCACATCATTTGGGGGTATCCTTGAGACAATTGTCTTAGGTAGTTCAACATGCCAGTTTAGTGCTTATGAAGAATTAGTTTGAGCTAGATACATAAATGTAAGAAAAATCTATTATAGGTGGCAGAAACAGAATCCCTTAATGGGTACTTACAGCATGAGAAGGGTGGGGAACCTGGGAAAGAGCCTTGCAGATATCCCAGAACAGAAGATGGGAGGCTAAAAAACACAGTCCAGGGTCACTGTGGTCTAACTTCAAGGATGATGCCTACTCAGATTTGCTTGTCTATAATTAGAAAATAACTGCCTAGTGGAGTGAATTTTAAAGGTCCTTTTGGCCAGAATCTAGGAGGATTCTGAGATTACTTGTAAATTGTTTTGGCATCTTAACTCTGAGTCATGAAAATATTGACTAGAGAGTGGTAAAAATCAGTCTATGTCTTTAGTGTTGTCTGTCAGAAAAATCCTATATTCTTATTCTCCCAGCTTTTCATAAAAGTTTAGGGAACAGCAAGTCTTGACACTCATGACTAGAGAAATGTTTTTTATATGACCACTTCAATTTACTAAAGTAAGCTGTCTGGGAGAAATGTGAGAATGGATGGAAGAAATGTGAACAGCAACATGGCAGCAAATGAAAAATTCAGAAATGACTTAATTGAGACGCTCTGTGAACATCACAAAGATGATTTTAGAGTACAGTCATGAATTTAAATTTTGGACTTAAGAAAATATTAGTTACAAACAATGACATGTTTGGTTTAAAGACATCATACCCATCGGGTGGGTGTACACATGAGACCAAAAATATTTTTTTATTTTTCTCTAAGTTTAACTGCATGGAAAGAAATTTATTTCTCACAGTTAAGGAGACTGAGAAGTCCAAAATCTTGAAGTCTTTGTTGTTATTCCTGTGCTCAACTACTATTATAACATTTGTGCCCACTATTTCCTTGATATACACTAAGCTACTTACTTGCATTGCATTAAAATTTATTCATAAAATCATAAATGAAAAGCAAAAAGGGAAAAAGAAACAAAATGAAATGAGAGCTCAAACAGGAGAGGAAAATTCTATACTTAAGCTTCAATAGTTTCACTTGTTCAAAAAATGCTCTGAATGAAAACTGTATTTAAATTGATAATTTTATATTTTATAACTAAAATAAAGAACACATGATTTTATAAAATTTAAACTTGGAAAAATTTAGCAAATTATAAAGAGAGTCATATCTCAAATTATCTTTATTTGATATCTTATTATATCTGTAAATTAGTTTGGATTATTTGGTCGATGTATTTCGCACTTTTGGGGGAATTTTTAGGTGCCAGTGGGTCTACTTTTGTGGTGAAAGAATTCCTAAATTCTGTCTAGATCTTCTGACTGTAGATCTATGACTTTTAAATTTCCCTAGAAGTTGCTAACCTCTCTTGGCCCAATGCTGTACAAAGGAAAGCTTTGACTTAGGTAAGATTACCTGATTCACCTCATGACAGTTTCCAAGATGTCTCTCTGCATTAAGGCTTTTCAAATAAGTATTTGCTGCAAAAAACAGAGGTAAAAAGTATTTGAGAAATACCATTGAAACAGATTCCTTCTTTTATGTTAAATTCTGCAGACCTTAAGAATATGTGTAGCTTTATGGGCTATCCCAGTTAGCTGCCTGTCACAGCTCTACACTGATGTTTATACAAACATGCTGCTTTGCTTCAGAGCAGCTAATGTAAAAAACAGTGGCTAAGAAGGGTATGAAATGTGCAAAACAAAACAGAAAGCTCTTTATTCATTAAAAACTTTAAGTGATCATGTTAAAGTTCTTTGAAAATATTAAGTAACATGCTGGTTCTAAGAATGTAAATCCATGACAAAAGTATAATCCATGTTAACAGTGAGATTTTACCCAGTACTAAAAAGCCAGTGATCCTTCTTTTATATTCTTTATGGTCTTTCCTAAATCAATTAACTACTCCATGGGTTTAGTTTTCTTATCTATCAAATAGCATTCATTCACTTATTCATTCATTTATTCAAGTAGCATTCATTCCAGTTTAATAAGTGCAGATTCTGGGTTGCAGTAATAAAGATAACACATGCAAGTAAAGTCTAGTTTAAAATTAACTATGTAATAAGAGACCAATATTACAAATAAATGATTCAATCTAATATAATAATAGAGAAATCAATCAGTATATAGGAAAGAATTTGGTAGGAGGTGGAACTAACCTACAAAAGTGAGATGAAAAAGAGGCATTGTCCTCATAGTAAAGTTTGGTTTTAAATTCAGAGTATGAATTTCAAGGAAGACAAATAGTTATTGTGAAGTCTCAATGAGCCAACATTAGTGTTTTCAAAGATTAGAGATCAACACAAACACAAATAAAACACAATTCCTGTGAAATGAGTACTGATTTGCTATAAAACACACACACACACACACACACACACACACACACACACACACACACAAACATAACTTTGCTGCTGCCTTCCCAGTATTTCCTTCTATGAAGTCATTTTGTACTCTGGGTCTCTGCAAAAATTCCTTAAACAATGAACTTGAATATGACTGAGCACCTACTGTGTTCTAGGAACATTTACATCTGGGATTTAAAAATATTTTAATGTTATTGGTCTATGTATTCCACAGGCAAAGTCAAATAAATCAAGTAAGTAAGCAATGGTAAGAACTCAGATGACAACAAATTATGTAAAGGCAAAGAATATAAAGTATGGAAAGACAAAAGGGCAAAAATATGTTGGGTAGAATCAATAAGGAAAAACTCTCATGAGATAATATGAGAAAAAATTTAATGAGAAAAATTTTAAAATGAATAAAAAAGGCAATAGTTTCAGAAGAAAATACCATTTTAGCAAATGACAATTATTCAACATTTGTCAGCATCTGCAAATCCCTATCTTTCCACCATACCATTTTATCAAACGACAACCTCTGCCATCCCTATGGTTTGTCTCCACTTCCATGCCTGAGTTGCTGGTGGAGATCGTATTGTAAAGCAAATGGCTCCCATTTGAAATACAAGTCTCTCATTCAATTGTGTCCTAGACACTACCCAACATTCATTCTCATCTTGCTGGCAGACTTCTTCCCCAGTCTCCACCATAACTGAATAGAAATATGAGTAAATTTTTATGCTGTGACTCTAGAAGTCACTCTAAATCTTTTAGGACAAGATTAACCTGAGTTTACTGAATAGGTTCACAGGGCAGGGATTTTTAATGTGAAAGTATAGACATTAGAAACAGCTATGGCATTATACCTAGTCTGCTAACTGAATACTGAATTCAATTGGTAGCCCATATGAAATAAAACTGAAAAGTCACTCTCTCAGTCTTAGTATGGCAGGAATATTGACATCCACTTGTCCTAGTTTCATATCTTCCTTTAGTCATGCCTCCTAGACAGTTCTAGGAGACATTCCCACATTACATTAGTAAAGCAAGCCCCAGAATTCTGAAATGTTAATTCCTATTTTATGTAGAGCTGGCACAACAGCTACTATCATTGAAATGAGCTGTCTAATTTTAATGGGCATTTATGATGGCATCACAAACTTGCAAAGGAACATGGGTGAGGGAGGAGGGTATGATTACAGCCTGAGCCATAATTAAAATGGTTTAATTTCATAAAAATATTCATCATGTTAACTACTCATTATATGCCTACATTTGAAATAGATGGCTAGACTACTATCTATCAATATAAGATGAGAATGGACAGTGAAGCAAATAACAGTCATAACAGCAATTCAGTCATGGTTAATAGAACACATTGAAATCACTACCATGGGCAGCCATGGCCTGTCCAGTATTCCCTGCCCCTAGTCAGTTCATAAACACAGAACCCCTGAAAGAAGCAAAGGGCATAAGGAGAGGACCCTGCAATAGTACCATGAAGGGGTAGCCTACATCTTCCTCTGATCCTTCCCTTAAGGGTACAGTACGCACTTTCCAGGGGCCCTATGCATGGGATAGAATCCAAACATCTGGATTCTAGTAAGTCCTGAGACCCTGGTTGTGCACCTCTAAGCTTCTATGTATCTTCAGGTAGCCAGTCCTTTTGGCGGCCAGCTAATAAAAAGACTTTATCCTGAATCACTGCACATCCCTAATACCTGGCTCCCCAGTCCCTGCTCTCTTGTTATTTTCTGTTATTATAGGAACAAAAAGATGCTACACTTTTTAGAAGGAGAGCAAGACCCATTTCTGCTGACAGCAGCCTCCATAAAAATAACTTTCCATTGTGTCTTTGATGGTATTAATAATACTTTTAATAGCAATGATAACTAACAACAGTGAATAACTTCTATAGTCTACTTTTCATTCCAGAGCCATTATTTTAATATTTCTTAAAAATCAAAAGCTAGGCTAAATAATTTTGAGATTATTTCTAATATAGACTGTTTCTAATCACAAATAATTTTGAGATTTATCTTAATATCTACTTAGAATCACTGATTGTGTCACTGGCTACTTTCACTCACAGCACTGAGTGCTCTCAATCTTTTCATTGTAATTAATTTGGACTACCTACTTGTTTATCATGTTTTTAAAATAGCACTTTAACCTTGGAGTAATTTTAGTAAAAGTACTATAGAAAGAATGCAAAGGGTTAGCAAGTTCTCTACAACCAGGTCTACTTAATATTAGTAATTAAGATGAAAAAAACTGTGTATCCAGATTTTCCTAATTTTTACCTAATGTTTCCTTTTCTGTTTCAAGAACTCATTGTGGGTCTTACGAGACATTTTGTTCTCAGGATTCCATAAGTTCCTCTCTGCTGTGACAATTTCTGGGTCTTTCCTTGTTTTTGAAGACTTGGGTAGTTTTGGTGTTTTCTCATTGCACTGCAGTTATGAATTTGGGGGAAGAAGATGACAGAAGAAAGCATTACTCTTATCACATCTTATCTAGGGAATGAGCTGTCACCATGACTTACCCTGTTGATGTTGTTATCACTCTTATTAAGGGAACATACTACCAACCTGACTTATCCCTGGTTCACTTGGCTGTGATTCTTTCTTACCTCACATAATTTCCCTCTTAAAGGTTTCTCTTTTCTTTCTTCTTGTCCACAATATGAATGCTCTTTGAAAGGAAGTAAATAATCAAAGCCCACCCTAGAGAACTAAGGACATACACCACTTTCTTGTGGGCAAATGTTCTACCTAAATTGTCTGGAATTCTGCTCAGATACATCTCTTGTCTCCCCACCTATTAGTTCACTTGTTTACTTATTTATATTAACTGAGGTGGGATATTATTGTATACTTGGCTGGACTCTGTGGTTAATGTCTGTAAACTCAGCACTTGGGAGGCTGAGGCAAGAGGATCATTATGAGTTTAAGGTCAACCTGGGCTACATAGTGAGTTGAAGGAAGCTTGAACTACATAGTGAGACCCTGTATCAGAAAACAATAAAAAAAAATTATTATGTACTTTGGCTTCTAATTCAATGTAACTATTACAGCTAAAGTTATTTTAACTTTGCCATTCAGAGCTCTTTAAATTGGCTTCTATAGCCTTTTGACAAATCCTATTATTGTATATACTTTTTTGTTGTGTTTTGTTTTTGTACTTGTTTACTTTCTGGCAATACAAAATGTTTCAGGTTCATCTTTCATATTTTCTTCCCCTAGGATCAGGTAGGAGTTCTGAGGAGTTCTGGTTATGTTTCTTGGAGAATGATATGAGATGTTGAAATCTGGATTCTAGGAATTATGTTTTAATATAAAATTACACAGGGTACTGCTGTGTTTATTTGAAGAATAACTCTGCATAAATAATATTTACCCCTATTGTGATGGACTGATTTCTGTCCAAAGAAAATTCCTGTATTGAAACTATAATCTCTCATGAGGCTGTATTTGAAGATATGACCATCAGGGAGGTTTAAAATTAGATTAATTTGTAAGAGAAGAGTTGTGTGATGACAAGACCTGTGTCTTCATTGGAAGAGGAAGAGTCATTCAAGATAGCTCTTTCCCTCGACTAAGTGAAGACAAAATGAGACAGAGGCTTCTACAAGGCATGAAGAGTGACCTTGAAAGAACTGAAATTAGTGGCATCTTAATCTTGGACAGAAAATGCAATTCTGCTATCTAACCTGACCTACGGTATTTCATAATAATAGCCATAGCTGATTATTAGGCCAAGTTTGAGGGATTCGATAAGTAGAGAACGCCTTGGAGGGGTAGAGCTTGTCCTCCCTGCCCCCATCTCTATCTCTATCCCTCTATCTCCCTGTCTTTTTTCACCTTGAGGTGAGCCACTTTTCTCCACAAGGTTGCCCATTCCATAATGTTCTGTCTCACAAACATGCAGCTATGATCATGGACTGAAAAGATTAAAGCTTCTAAAACTTTGAGGCAAAATAACCTTTTCTTTTGCCTTTTTTTGCACTGGGGATGAATCTGAGCCTTCTACACTAAAGTATATCCCCAGACCTTTTTAAAATTTTCTTCTTAAATTTTGAGACAGTGTCTTACTAAGTTGCTGAGTTGTCTAATCTGGGCTTAAAATTATTAAGGTATTTTTCTTAGCTATTTTGTTTCAGCAATGGAAAACTGACCAACATTGACTTAGCAAACACCTGCTACTATAGTTTGTGCTTCTAAGGAGGTGAGGACTGTACCCTGACTTCCTGCCTTCAGCTGCTCTTCGTGCAGGGAGGTACATCTACAACTACTAAAAGCTCTAATGCAGGAAAAATACAAATGAAAAAAAGTAATACTTGAGCAGTTTCTCAGACTTTGACAAAGATATATATCTATTTCTATCACGGAGTTTGCAAAGGACTTTTGTAGGAATTTAATTTCTCCAGAGTAATATTAGTAAAAGCCAGGGTCTTACTGTCATAATTTAATGGTATAACAAAAATATGAATCATGGTTGTAAGTATTTGACAACACACTACTACCAGATGCTTTAAAAAGGGTGCAGTCTCATCACAAATGTAACAATAAACCAAACCTGCTACAACTCTAGAGCAGGAAAATAGAGTGAGTAAAATGGAGTAAGCAGATTCACATGCCACATTTGCTGTGATTGTCGTATAAACTCATGTTTATGAGGAGTATAGTTAAGTAAGAGTAAGAGATGTAGATTGTATGTTTGAACTAAGTTATTGAAATTATGTGATCTCAGTTTGATGCTCAGGAAGTTACAGAGAAAGACCACATCTAGATGATATGGGAATGTAACAGTCACTTGGGACCATGTGGGAAGCCAGTCTGAGGGCAAAATTGACCTAAAGAAAATTACAAGGATGACAGAATTATAGAGCCCTGATATAAACACAGGTAAGCCTCTGGTATCTTAGGATGTGTCAGTTACACAAAACCATGTATCTTCTTCCTAAGTTATGCAAATTATTTGAGTCGTTATTTTCTGCTTTTTGAAACTAGATACAATCCTACTACGGACACCTCAGAGAGATTCTGAAAACAATAACACATAGGTGGGAAACTATGATTATATCTTTATTTTTAATATATCATAAAACTTTGAGGAAAAAAAGGAAACAGAAAAGTATTCAAGAGTAAATTTAAATTCACATTCAAAATCACTCTATGAGAGTAAGGAGCAATAATCAGTAATCAAGTTCTCCAACTGTTTATTCAATTCATGGCAACTTGCTAATCCAGAGGGACTGCTCTCTGTCAAGACTTTTTGTCTTGATAGTCAGTTAACCTAAGAATTTTCTCATTACAGGGAAAAATTAGGTAATGGAGATGCTAGGGCATATTGGGAATGAAAAGGTAATTATCGAATTGGTAATTTTATGCAGATCAAAACCAAAGCACCTGAAGAGAAAGAATAAGAAAAGACTAAGACTTTCAGAAAGTTTCAAGTTGTCTCCTGTGATCCTTTTAGATAACAAATACAACCTTTTCTTCTTCCTTAATGTTGTAGAGTGAGTAAGAAGATTTCTATACAGGAACTGAACGTCTTAGAAAATATGGTGAGGGAGAAGAGAGAACTTGCTGATATTACAGGACTTGCAAAACAAACTTTCACTATTTCCCTCTTGACACTACGTCTGTTGTCTACCAGGGCAATCATATCCAACGGTAATTGTCTAACAATTGTTCTGCATTGAGAAAATACTTCTGATTACCGACATTAACACGTTTAGGCATTAAACCTTCTCAGTGTAATTACCCTTGAGCTTATTCTCACAAATGAATTAATATGCTGATCACTTGGACTAATGCAACCAGCAAAAAAGGTGATGAATTGCTTCCAAATCAGATAAAATGAAGCATGACATCACTTAATTAATTTCATGGAAGTAGGTGGTTGAGGCAGAAAGAAAACTTCCACTGGGGCTATCATCTCTAATGCCATGTGAAGCAGGGATAGGAAGGAGAGAAAGAAGGAAGAATGGAATCCAGTGTGACTGAAAAGTGTTTTTGAGTAAAAGGTTTCCAAGTACCATTTAGGAAAGTGATACTTTCGTAGTCAATTGCCCAGAGCATGGCTGATGTGCTAACAGATCCGATATGAGCATCCCAGTGGAAAGTCTTACAAATATGCCTCTCTCTCCAATTTGATGTTGGGAATAATCCTCCTATTAAATGACAAGCTTGAATTAAACCATACGAATGTAAAAAAAAAAAAAAAAAATCTTCCTGAAATAAATTTCAACAAGCAAACAGAAAACAAAGGGTATATAGGATAAAAGATGTGCTAACAGGGTATGATTTGGACCCTAAACAAATTCTTCCTCATTCACACACACAGCCAGGTCAGGTGTGCTGGTAAGCCACAAAGTAGCTGGGTATATAACAAGTGACTGTTCCTGATTTGGATCGGAAAGGTGACTTGCTTGTGTAACCATGAGGATAGTAATTCATCTTCCTGATGACTGCCCATGTTGTTTAGTCACCCAACAAAAAGAGCTTTAGCAGAGCTACTAACAAATCAATAGTACTCTATTTAGATCATGACTTGATTTCCTCCTCTATCTCCTATCCTTTTCCACCTTTTTGGCTTGAATCTCCTAGCTCAGAATTTTTAAAGGTGATAAGTGTAAGATTTACATCATTTCCTTGATTACCTTTACATAGAAGGTTGAAGCTGCTTTAGACAAAGGATCACAGTACAACAGGTACAAGTGCCATGGATGACAGGAAAAAGGACATGAGCCTCTTGATGTATAATTTTATATTCTTACATTTTTACAGAAAAAAAATCAAATCTTATCTATATTTTAATTACATAATAGTTAACAAAAACTTCTTATTGTTTTAACCTATTTTCCTTTGCTTTTCTTTGAATAATACTACATAGCTTTATATAGAATAGGTTTTCAATAATGTTTGTAAATTAATTAATGGAGGGGTGCAATACTGGAGATTGAACCCAGGGCCTTTACACTGAGTTACATCCCCCAATCTTTTTCTTTTAATTCTGAGACAAGGTCTTACTAAGTTGCTAAATTGTCCAAACTGAGCCCGAACTTACAATCCTCCTGCTTCAGCCTCCCAGATCCTGGTATTATTAGTGTGTATCACCAGCCCCAGTCCATTCTTTAAATTTATATATGTGAGAGGATGAGCATAGTAATCTTTTATAGTCTCGTTTAGATATCAGCTTGGCTTGTGATGTTGGGCAACTGTTTGAGTGTAAATTATTTTAAGTGTAGAGTAAGCTCAGTCAAACACATTCATGAGCTTGTATAAAGATTTGCTGTAGGAAGCATATAAAACAGCTTGTACTCAATAAATATTGATTTTTCTTGTCATCAGTTGTTGAAATTGCTGGCATTTATTGCTAGCATGATCGTATAAATCTGATAGATTGATCTTGCATCCATTCAACAAACAACCACTCCTTAGGCCAGTGTTGCCTTCAGACTGGTCATTGTGCTTCTAGTCTAATCCATCTGCAACCACTTCCTTTTTTTATTTTTTTATTTTTGTCTTTTGAAGATAGGGTCTCACTATGCAGTTCAGTCTGGGCTTGAGCTCACTTTGTAACCCAGGCTGACCTCAAACTCACAATGATGCTCTTATCTCAGCCTCCTGAGTGCTGGGATTGCAGGTGTGTGCCACCACGCCCAGTCACTTTGTTTGTTTGTTTGCATGGTAGTAAGAATAATCATTTTTAAATATAAATAGATTGAATTGCAGTCCCTACTTCTTACTCTTCAGCAACTCGAGTCTTAAAATGAAACCCAGGCATCATTTTATGACTATGCTGTTTGACTTTGTGAAAGACCAGAATGTTACCCCAAAATGTTCTTCTTTGGCGTGATAATTTCCTTATAGTGGAGGTAAGGAAATGAGCAAAAGGATGAAAGCTGCGTACCTACCCTCCATTTGCCTAAAAGGATATAAATATACCAAGACCAAAACATCCCTCGTCTTCCTTCTACTAGGACAAAGTTAACCACTGCCACAGCTTTATACCCCTTTGAACTTGGCTATGACATCGGAGAAATCTATATTATCAAACTTATGCTTGTTCTCCCACAAGAGGCTAACAATGGGGACTCCCAGGCTTTTGGTCTTGTCAGTTATAAAATCTTTACTGTTTTTTGTGGAAGTTGGTGTGCAAGCTGAACTTCAAAGCCACGTCTTTGAGAATTGCTTATTATCCAGCTAGTTTCCATGAATAAGTGATAATGACTTTAATAAATTTCTGATTGCTTTCGTATTGATCGATCTTTTACTACCCAATGTGATCCCATAAAGAACTTATAAAGGTTGAAAAAATATTTTTTCCTCCTTTTCAACTCCTACTACCCCAAGTTATCTATACTCCATTCTATCTAACTCTTTCTATTTAGACATAAAACATTAGAGATGAAAATGAAAGAGTAAGCATAGTGTGCAAAGTGTTCCTGCCCAGCAAGGAACATCAGTTTAGCAAAAGCTCAGCTCTGGGTGTAAAACATAAAGGAATGATTTCTAGTCCACATGAGGAAAGCACAGCTTCTAGTGTTGTAGGCTGGGTGGTGACGTCTGGGCTCCTTGGCTTATAGGAAGGCTGGGGGCTGAAATGGCTTAGCTAAGCACACAAAGATCACATTCAGAGAGAGGCATCCCTTTGCTGCTGTTGAAAGGATGCTTTGGCATAATCACAGGGATGGTGACCAATCCAGTCTGCACCCTGCACACTGGCTGGGTAGCTAGGTCAGCCATACTGGCCACCTCTCAGCTAGAACACCTTCCTTCCTCCTTCACACATGCTCTTCCCTCTGCATGGAACATTTTTCTGCACCCGACATATCTCTCTTCTTTGCCTTCTTTGGGCCTTACATCAAATTTCAACCTTTCAGTGAGATCTTTATTTAAACTTATTTTTTTCACCATTGCTCTTAAAATAATTTACAATTATCCTACTTACTTACTTTGCATACACATGTGTATCTGTACATATCTCTCCATTTATCCCTAGTTTTGTATCCTACTAGGACGTCAGTAGAGAGTGAGCTGCTTTAAAAGATGAGTATAATTCTTTTTACTTGATTTCTTTCATTAAACAGACAGAAGGAAAGTTATGGTTGTAAAAAATCTAGTTATATCTAATTTATGGCTATTAGAGATGTCACTCAAATCTTTCACGGGCATTAACAGTAGATAAAAATGAACATTTCTTTAATAAAACAACAAAAATTTCATTTTTGTATGCATAATGTTAATATTCATGTATTTGTATGCAGTCAGCCTTTGGATAAAGCAAATGCCCTCTAACTGCAATTTCAGTCTGGTCAAGGTAACAGACCTTTTTCATTAAGTCCTTCCAAATTTCTAATCTACCCAAGAATGTGAAAAATCTGTGCTAATTAAAGCCTGTCATATAGGCCAATAGTGCAGGAAGGACCAGGAGGGCTCTAGGATTTAAAGGGACAGATTCTGCATGAACTAGGACTAGGATTTTCTGCACCACAGTGTTGCTTCATAAAATGCTGTTAAAATGCTCAATGGGATTTTCACCTGGTAAAATGTTGATCAATTTTTGTAGCTAGAAAAAATAATCCACCCAATGTAGAGACCATTTGATAGAAAAAAAAAAATAAATGATGAAAATCCTCACTTCTTTGATGATATCCTGTCATGTGGTTAAAAGATTTCGAACTCTCATGTTTGTCTTCAGAGGTCTGGAAGAGTGATTTTCTTTTTAAGACAGAGTAGCTACGCAGAGTAAACAGATTTGTGCTAGCTAAATGGATAGCCCATGTGAGTTCCAGCAAATTTTTGCCATGTAAGAATGAATGTAGCTTTAACAAATTTTATGACCTTTCAAGAGAATTCATATGCTAAGATTTTTAGTGCTAAATATAAATATTTTTTACAATTAATTTACAACTAGCTGCCAGTGTACAAAAACTGTGTATGAATGAAAAACAGAAATCTGTGGAGTAAATATTCTCTATGAATTTGTAGCTTTTGAGCTCAGTTGGGATTTTATCCTCTAGTGAAGCAGTATGCATTAGAGGTAGGATGTGAGCCACTACACAATTTAAAACGTTCTGGTAGCCACATAGGAAAAAGATAGGGCTGAAATTCATATGACCAATGTATTTTATTTAACTGAATATGTTAAAAATATTATATTCCAACATGTAATCAATATAAAAATGTTGATGTTTTACATTTTTTGGTTATTGTAGATCCTTGAAATTTGATATGGATTTTATACTTACAAACACCTATAAATTTGATCACTAAGTTTTCATTAGAAACACTTGCTGCACATTTGGATTTCATGAAAGATATAATTGGGGGTGGTAACCCAGTGGTACGGCACTTGCCAAGAACGCACAAGGGCCTAGGTTCAAAGGCAAAAATTATGATTGAAGAAGTAAATTCATATACTCACAGTTTCAGAAACATCCCTAAAAACTTTTCAGAAACTAAACTGAGCATCAAGGCTAAAACTAAAAGTAAAAATCAATTAAAATGAAGTGAAACTTAGTAGTCCAGTTCATCTGAGATCTCCAAAGCTACCTGGTACCACGGACCACATGGTGGACAGCAGAGCCTTACAGATCTAGCTGCAGGGCAGTGCTCCTGTTCCTGACAGGAGTAGAGAAATGTTATTCTCAGTACCAAAATAGAGAGAAGACTCTATTACCTTTATTTCTACCCAAGAAATCAACTATGTCAATTTCGTTCTGTGCTCTGGACTGGAAACCAAACAGTGATGAGGGAGTGAGAATGAGATTTCTTCTCAACTCTAGAAACACATGTCATCAAAAACTTTGAGTGATATTATCTCAGATTTTCTGAAATGTCACCAAATTCACCTTCAAATTATGCGCATTTCAGCTCCTTAAAAAATTATACAATTCAAGTTTATTATTAAAATATATACTGGTAGATGAGTAAAGCCTTAAAAATGATTGTTGCATCACTAGCTCTCCCAGATACAACTTTTACATTTTGTTCTGTATGCATTCAGTGCACACCACACACATACAAACACACATATGCTGAATATATTTCTGTGAAAATGTGAATCAATCTTAGCAGAGAAGATTACAGGCTGCTTTGAAAACTCACTGCAGTTTGTGTTGTACCCCGTATGAGTTCAGTAGAATTTTTCTCTTAGGGAGAGAATGGCTTTTGATGAAATATGTGTTAATTACAAAATGTTAGGCTTTCAGATTTGATCTGAAAGGAGAGGATTATTACAGAAAGTATTAAATTGACTTGCCCAATGTAAGAGTGTCATACCAAGATTCTGAGTCCTTTCCTGGCAAACAGTGTTCTGGGATCAAATAAAATAAAGTAACCCCTGAAGAGAAAAAGCCTAATGTTGTAGTCAAGGTTTACAAGGGAAAATAATTAGTACAGGAAACATAATTTATAGGATTATTTTATAATATTCACCGAAAGAGTCAAATGCAAACTAAGGCAGGAAATCTGTCCACATGTTGGAGACCCAAAGAACAAGCTGAGGGCCTGGATCCCATGAGAATGTCATGCATGAGTCCAGCAGGAGGCCTATAGCACATGGCAATATCTGCTACAAGTCCAACTGGCTTAGAGCCCACAACAATTTCTCATACAAGTCTATGTCAAGGAGCTGCACTGGGAAGATCCAAAGGTCAGTGGTGAAAGCTAGAAAGTCTGTGCCAGCAGGATGAAGGATCTGTGCCAGCAGGCTGATGGATCTGCTCTGGAGCCAGGAAGCAACACTGAAAGTAACGATCAGAGCTTCCTTAAAAGAACCGCAGCCATCCTCAATGACAGCAAGGACCCAAGCTCCTCTGTTAATGAGAATAGCTGAGTTCATACCAGGAAAGAAAGCATGACAAGCTTCCCCAGGAACAATAGCAAACCATATTCCCCTCCAGTTATATTTTTATGCCGTTGGTAACAATCCTCAGGTGGACCTTCCACACCCAACACCACACTGACTCAGTTCAGCTGGGTGTTACACGCTGACCATTGGTTAATCCATTTCACCTGGCTGGGAGAGTGTATCTATCAGTTTTCTTGTTGGTGAGATTCAATACCACACACCCACAGCTTAAAGGAGAGGTTTAATTTGGCTCAGGGGATTCCCTCTGTGGACTGCTGGCTCCAAGGCAGAGACATCATACTGGAAGGGAATGACAGAGAAAAGATGCTCATATCCTGGCAGCCAGGAAGCAGAAAAAAGTGAGGAGCCAAGGACAAGCACACTGTCTTTCAGGTCATGCACCCAGTGACTTGCCTTTCTTGACCCATGTCCCAAGAATGCATTCAATTATGAATCAACTAGTGGATTGATCCACTGCTGAATATAGCACCTTCATGATTCGTATTTCCTTCCACAAGCCATATATATGAACACAAGAGAGTTTTGTAGAGACATTTTAGATTTAAGCCATCACATTCCACCCTTGATGCTCAAACAGCTCATGTCCATCTCATTATATAAAATGTATTTATCTCTAAGAATTGCCAAAATCTTAAAAGTTCCTGCATTTCTGAAAAATCCAAGTTCAGGATTGCCAAATTCTTCTGAGACTCAAGACATACTCTTAGTTGTGAGTACCTATAAAAATTATAATGAAAAATAGGTTAATATTTTTGATATATAATGGCTCAGAGTAAACTTTATCATTCTAAACCTGAGGAATGAGGGGATAGAAAGATATTCTATTAAAGCTAGAGTGGAAACAATCTGAGCAAACAATCCAGTGTATAATCTTATATTCAGCCTCTAGGGCAGATTAAGGTGCCGTGTGACCTCCAAAGGGCTTGGGCGGTTGTGAAACTATTACCTTGATGTTTACTGCTCATATAGCTTCTCTCTTGGGCTGATACTATTCATTGCCTGCAGGTCTTCAATATTCTTGTATCCCCAAATTCCTGGGGTTTCTGCTGTACCTTTCAGTTTAGTCTGAGAGCTTCATACATTGCCCTCTCAGCAGCATATTCCTTGATGCCACAGGCCTTCGCATGAAATCCATATGGAAGTCTACATGACTCCACAACTCTTGTATTCTGAGTTACCAAAAGATTAACAGCGTTGGGATGACTCCAAAGTCTGCCACTAGCTTAAGCAGAAGCCAGGTCCCCTTGGGCTATTGGTGCAGAGGTCTCTGAGTACCTGGATAGCTGAACTGTAGCAAACACATCTCCAGATGGTCCAGAATGAGTAAGGCACACTGGGCTTCTCTTTTTCAAGTCTTTCAAAGTTTACTTTTCCACACTTTTAACCTTGTGATGTTTGGGGTTTTCCCATTTCCTAAGATGTCCACAAGGCATATTTCCTATTGTTGAGATGCAAAACATTTGGCTTCATTTAGGTTCCTTTTGGTTCTAATCTCTTCAGCAACCACAACTATGAACTTTATAAGTGGTTTTCTTTTTGAAAACTTAACTTTTTCCAAAAATTTTTGCTGTCTTTTTATCCTCCACTTTAAATTGGCTAAAAGGAAGTGGCAGTATTCATGTCATATACTGAACACAGGACTATCTTGATATTTCCTCCTCCAGAATAAGTAGTCTACCACCTTTCATCCCAGTCTTCTGAAAGTCTGAGGTCAAGGACAAAATGTAGACAATTCTTTTTACCAGAGTCTAACACACATAGCCTCTAGCACAACTACTACAAGAGTCCTTGATCCTGACAGAAACCTTCTGAGTCTGTACACTGTTGTTGATACTACTATTAGTGTTCTGATGTTCTGGGTTCCAACCAGAATCACCCATTAAGCTTTATTTACAGTGCTTTTGGGTTTCTCCTGCATCTCTGAAACTTTCCAAACTCTTCCCACAAACTAGTCTCAAAAGTTTCTAAATGAGATAGTCAGGTATAGTCACATAAATTACTGCATTTCTCTGATACCAATTTTCTGTGTGAATCAACTTTCCCACGCCAAGGAAACAATCTGACACCCACAATTTCAAGGGTAGTGAGGGATTGGTTCAAGGGATTCAGTCCATATTCATCTAGCTCCAAAGTAGAAATGTCATGATGAAATAGCATAGTAGGGGCAGCTGCTCATATCAAGGCAGGCAAGAAGCAGAGAAAGAAGGGAGGAACCAGGAACAAGAATGAACCTTCCACATCATATGCCAGAGTGACCCATCCCTCTAGACAAGGTGCCACTTCCTAACAACACATTCAAATATAAACCCATTACTGAATCAATCCATAGATAAGTATAACACAGTGTGATCTACTAAACTTCCAAAAGTCCCTCTTGTAACCACAATAGACTTTGGGGAAGGCATTTTAGAACTAAACTATAACAGAGAATAGACTTTCCAGTGGTGTAGAATACCCAGGAATTGAGAAATAGAGAGCTTCATATTCAATATTAATTTGAAGCTTGTGGGTTCTGTATTGTAATCACCTTTATATAATTCTAAGCAGAAGTGTTGAGGTTGTGCATGTGGAAGTGTTGATGGACAAAAGAAAGAACAGTTCCTTGCCTGAGATACCGACAGAATGGAGTTATTTCAGGATGAAAGATGAGAATGGGAATCAAGAAGCTTGTAGAGGCAGATAAACATGTCAACTTCTTGATAATCTTTGGGGAATTGTGTGAAGACCTGCATTATGCATAATACTTTTGATGGAGTTCTAACAGATTTATTTTTTAAAAAATTTTAAAATGAACTTAGAAGACAGTATGACATTAATATAGAAGAAACCTGGGTCAAATACTTATTTGAGTGTCCTTTGTTGACATGTCAGAAGAACACGTGTTTGAAAAATGATATCATATTGTGCAAATTACTTAATTATATTTTTTATCATTGTGTTTTAGTGTAACAGCAAAATATTTTACCATGTTAATAATTATAACACACTTGATTGATTCCTAATTGTTAAATATTTAGGTTATCCCATTTTTCATTACAGAAAAATATATTATGATTAAAATCCTTGTACTGAACTTTTTCTGAGCACAATTTCTAGGTATTCACTTCTGAAATTGAAATACCTAAAACAATTAAGTGTTGTAAAGTAAAACATTAAAGTTTATTTTTTATTTATTTATTTATTTTTTTGTTTTTCTCCGGTACCGGGAACTGAACTCACAACCTTGCACTTGCCAGGCAGGCGCTTTGCCGCTGAGCTAAATCCCCAGCCCCAAAGTTTATAACAATTTACATTTTGACTCATGTCAAAATATGTTTCTTTGTTCTGACAATGACCTGAATTTGTAACATTATAATATAAGAAAATTGGGGCTGGGGATTTAGCTCAGCGGCAAAGCGCCTGCCTGGCAAGCGCAAGGTCGTGAGTTCGGTTCCCAGTACCGGAGAAAAACCAAAAAAAAATAAAAATAAAAATAAAAATAAAAAAAAAATATAAGAAAATTGATACAAGAAAATTAGTGCCTCATCACTTTAGTTTTCACCTCCATTTCTATGACGAATTTAAGTATTTTCATGTTACTACCCAATTAAATTTGTTCTTGTGAACAGGGCACCATATTCTCATTTTGATGCGTCTTCTCTAAAATTATTTTAGATAAAATGCCTTAATCACATATTTGAATAAATGTCTTAATCACTTTCTCTTCACAGAGACACAATGTCCAACACATGTAAGTTAAAAGAAAGGGTTATTTTTGGCTCATGTCTCAGTCTATAGTCACCTGAATCCAAGACTGGACAGCACAGCAGAGGGACATGACAGACGAGAGCTGCTTACAGCATGGCTGGTGAGAACCACTGATGGAATGGAGTGAGGTTAACTCTTCTTGGCGACACCCTCCCAGTGACCCACACTTCCAACTAGGTTCCATCTTCTAAAAGAAGTTACCTATAGGTCTCCATAGTCCAGTCACTTTCCCAAGGCTCCATCTATAGGCATATAGAGATCTTGGGAGACATCTAGATATAAACCATAACATTTCAAACTTGGACCCCAAAATATTCATGTGCATCCCTTTATGCAAAATGCTTTTCTTCCATCTTTTAAAACTTACCAAAATCCCAATTGTTTCAGCATTGGTGAAAAGTCAAAGTCCAAAGTCTCCTCTGGGGCATAAGCCAAACTTAGCTGTGAATCCCTAAAATATCAAAAAGAAGTTAAACACTGTCAACATAAATGACATAGGGTGAATATTCCCATTCCAAGGGTATAAAAATGAATGGGACCATAACAAGACTCAAACACTATATGGCAAATATTAAATCTCGTAGCTGGACGTCCAGAGCCCAGGGCAAGTTGTAGTGATATATGAACTCCAAAATGTATGGGTGGCCCTGCCCCTCCATCATTACTGGTGATTGCAACCCTCATAGTTTCTTTTTTGGATTGGCTGTGCTCACTCCTGGATTTCTTCAGAAGCTGCATGTTCCTGGTTTCTCCAACTTTCTGGCATCTCTGCTACATTTTCAGTTTAATTTTTACCTATTTACATACTGCCTATTCAGGGGCACACTGCCTGGCCTCTCAAGCCTTCTTCTGAAGTCTAAGTAGAAACCTCTCTGACACCACAACTCTTGCATTCTGATGATGTCAAGGTCTGCCACCAGCTTGAGCAATAGCCAGGTCCATTTTAATCATGACTACAGAGGGCTTTGAGTGGCCGTATGTCTGTGCACTATGAACTGAATCATGGGAAACTGATTTCCTATTTGGCCAATCCTCTATGGCAGCCTTCTCAAGTAGTGGGCTCTCAGGGTCTCTTTTCAAAATGAAATCTTTCGTTTTTCTATCATTAAACTAATGGAGAGAGGGATCTTGCTGATTCCTCACATTCTTTCAAGCCATTTTTCCTATTGTTTGATATAAAGTAGTGGCTTGGTTTTAATACTCAGGTTTTTATCAAATAAGATCTTCTTTGCTCCTCTCTATAGTTCCCAGGTTTACAGGATCTTCTTTTCTAGTGAAACATAAAACTTTTAAAATCAATCAGTTATGCAGTTTGCTCTTGATTCTCAATATGGAGCTGGGGGTCATTGCTTTCTGATATTTTCCATGGCTAATGAAAAGTAAACACTAAACTAACTCATAAAAAATTCTTGTTAGCAGAAAACACAGCTCCAGATTATTCCTTACAACTTTCTACAAATAACTTATCCCAAAACATTCACCTGACTAAACCATGAGTTATCACGGAAGTACCTACTTAGGGTCATTAGAGCAGAAGATACCCCGTCCCAGCCAGTATACTTCAGTTTGTTAATTGCGCAGATAATTGTTCCAGATACAGTTCCTGTTACTTTTCTTTCTTAGAAAAGGCTGGTCATTGTGATGCATAGCTCGTCGCAATGATGCATATTGTAAGAACAAATCCCCAATTGGCAAGCCATTCTGCCTCTATACTTCCTGCTTGCTTATCCCATAATAAGCCCTAGGCCACCAGAGATTTAGGTCTGATATTTTTGGAATTATCCTGATCAGTGCTCATTGATGTAAATAAATCTGACTCCAAATCCTGGGTGTTGTTTTGGTGTTTCTGTTTGCTGTTACATTGGTACAAAATATTAAAAGTAAATGAGTAGAAAACAAAGAAATGTTTTTAATAAGTCACATTACAAATGACACATTTTCAATTTAATTAAAAAATCTGCACTCATGTTTGTAAATCAAGCATGTAAAGCACATATAGAAAAACCAAAGACATACATAATGAAAAAAAGGATGAAATGAAATGAAAAGATGTTGCCCCCAAAATACAGGAAACAAGTTGAAAGGGCACCTAAATAGGAAGCAATACATGGGTGAAAAAAAATTAAGAATATTAATGAGTTACAATACTTCAAATAAAATGAGTCCATACTCACAGTGATTATTACAAGAATAAACACAGATTTATTCATTAGTAGAATGAATAGTAAGACACTCTACGATATCTACAGGAATCACAGAAAGTGTATTGATCAGATTTCCTGTTATTGCAACCAAAAAGCTGATGCTCACTATGTAATGAAGGAACTGGTTTATTTTGGCTCACTGTTTTAGAGAATTCAGTTCCTTGCTACCTAGATCAAGAGCAGAAACATCACGATGAAAGGGTGTGGGAGAGCAAAGAGCTCACATCAAGGCAGCCAGGAAGCAGAGCACAGGGGAGGCACATGGGTCAGAGATGTCCTCCAAAGTCATGTTTTGCAACTGGGCCCCACCTCCTAACCATACAAAGGGTGTGTCCATGATGCAATCACTTCTTCAGGAGTCTCCTAACCCTACCAAGTTAACTAAGTGGAATTGTCACAATTAATAATTATAGATGATTACATAAGTGTATATGATAGACACTCCATTTCCAAGGATTTTTCTAAAGGCTGTCGGCCAAACTTTCTAAGAACATGATTCATCTTGTTTTCACAGTTCCCTTAACTGACAACTCAAGTGTACATGAAAGACTCATATGAGATTGCAGCAGTATTTTCATTTTGCAAAAGTTTAGACACAATCTCGAAGTCTGTTGATGAAAAACTGTTTAAATAAAGTATCTGTTACATCCACCCATGCTACTCAATACTATACAGCCAGTTATATGGATGTGTGATCTCTTTTTGCAGTGATATGGAGCAATATCCATTTGGTATACCAATGAACAGAATAGAAAAATAGTACGTAGAACAAATTGCTTAAAACAACCCGCCACTAGCTTAAAAAATAAAATGCATTTTGATAGATGCACAGATTATTCCTAAAATCATTTCCTAATTTGTCTCCAGGAAAGTATTTCAATGCTATATTTTATTCATACTTTTATAATCATTTAATTTTATACTTAATAAAAATAAATAAGTTAAAGAAAGGACTGGGAAAAACTACCAGCACAAAAGGTAAAGAAAATACATTGGTTTATCTGGAGGTCCTGCGGTAGTAGCATGTCATCTTTGGCACCTGGGAAATGCACAGAAAGCAATCTAGTTAATTAAATTGCCCTGTATATCTAAAAAACTTGAGTAAACAAGCCCAGTGGGCCCAGTTTCTTTTAAAATCTCCATTATCATTTACTGGAATAAATGCTAATTAATCCCTTAAAATAGGGCTTATCCCTGAAATGTCACCACCTATATGTTATCACTGTCAGTTACATAGTAGTTTAGTGTTAATTAAAAGAACATCACATAATGCACTGGTTTGGTCCATGGCTTGTTTCCAGGTTAAATGCATGTTCATTGCTACATTCTATATTTGATAAGTTTTAACATTTAAGAACACATATCTAGATGACTAGAATTTGTCATAACAAACTGAAATCTACTTCTAAGTTCTGAATTACTAGGATTTAACTTGGTGTAAAGACTTGTCCTTTTCAGTTTTTAAATTTGCATGTTTATTTTATATAAATTTTCTATATATTTATATATTTAGACACACTAGACCAATACTCTATCAAACTCAGGACCTTGCGCTTGCCAGGGAGGAGCTTATGCCACTGAGCTATATTCCCAGCCCCACTTGTCCTTTTCTGAATAATTTACTAAGGCTGCATAAATTAGAAATGATATTTGCTTATTCTAGAATGATTGAAACTGAGGATCAAGAGGCAAAACTTCATTAATTCATACATGAACATGTATGTATGTATTTATGCTAATATGCATACATACATGTGCTATGTAAACACATCTTTCTGGGACATATAAGGCTTAGCTCTATAAAAGGTCTCCACTTGCCCAAAACTTTCATCTATTAGGAAACTCAATACAAACTTAGAAGTGAGCCAGAGCGCTAGCAGTATTGGAGATAAGTAATGAAAATATGAATGTTGGAAGAAAAGATCCCAGAGAAAAGAGAATCCCTTTATACTTATGGCTGAAAATCTCTCTGATCTCATCACAGTAAGGGTTGAAAAGAAGTAGGATATGCAATTAATGGAACTGGGACTATACAAATTTCAAAACAAGATATTTATTCCAATGTTAATTCAAAGACTGTCTCACTTATGAATATATTTTATTTTAGAAATTGTTTATACAAGTGTTTCATGTGAAGTCATCGTTGTGATACAGTAGGCTAAAGCACATGTTTAAGTGTTAAGCAGACTGAAGTTCATATCCTAGAAACTGAGTTCCAGCTGTGTAAATTTTTGGTAAATTACTTGAGTTGATACAAATTCTATTTCCTTATTTATAAATTGTTGATAATAACACCTGCTTGTAGGGTCATAAAATTAAATGAGAAAAAGTACGTAAATGCTTAGAGTAGCACACAAAAATGATAGCTATTAATGTAATAAAATTATTAACTTACTTTCAACTCTACTTTATTTCAGTCTTTAAACATGTTCTAATCTATTCATTCCTTCATTTAAGTCTCTGGTCAGTGAAGTTATTAATAGCACACCAAGCAATATTAGATATTTAAAATAGCTTTTAAAGTTGTTCATTGAAATGATGAATCTTATCGTAAGTCCTTAGGGAAATTCAAATTTTTTCTCTCTATTCCAAAGATACTACAAAGATACTACTATTGATTTCCTACATTGATCTTTAACATTCAAACATAACAGCATCCAAAGGAACCTCCGAAATGTTATGAGTGCATGGTGAACAGAGTGTCAAAATACGTTAGATGAGCCATGGACTATTACTCTAATTACTAAGAGTCTTAAATTCTGGTAAATAGTTTCTTGATTGACTCAGGTTTTTATAAGCACCTTTGATCTGATTTCCCTGAGATGGTGCCCCAAAGGGAAATAAACCTCCAAAATTAATATAAACATGTATAATTACTGCTTGACAGTCATCTAGAGGCACAGTGCAAGGAAAAGTGCATTAGGGAAAATAATAAATCCAAAAGTAAAAAGATTGAGAGTGCAGAAACTTGTAAATCAGAGATGTTGCTCCTTTTCTCCCATCCAGTTTTCTGAAAAATAGAACTTATATTTCAAAATATAGTAGCCAAAGAGGGACGCTGAAATTAGATGGGCTCTTACCAGTGCTAGCACACAAAGCAATTCATAATGAATGGGAATTCAGTAATGTTTGTAAGTTGCATTTGTAGGTTGATTATAAAAAACTTCTCTATTTTCAAACTTTCGCTTGCGCATATATTATTAAGCATAGTTTTGCAGCTCCCCCCATGAAAAGAGATCCTCCATTTCTCTATTCTTGATATTCATATGTTGCCAAAAGGCACGTGGTCACCATGATATCTTCTTACTAAGTCTAACCTCCAGAACATCTACCTTCCATTAAGACAAACGCAGGGCATCTGCTGTTGGAAAAATTAAGTGCACCTACCCCTAAACCTGAATTCCAGTTGAATGCAGATGTGTGACTAGCTAAAAACTAAACAGCTGGGTAGAACTAAACAGATAAACCCACGTTAACTATTCTCAACCCCACAACAGTAAGCTAGCAGAATTGGCATTGTGTTGTCATTATACTGATACAATCAGTGACCACTCCAATTAGCCAAGGGGTTTCTTAATAGCCCTAGTTTGGAGCATGGTCTCAACCTATGCTGAAGAATAGGATTTTCTAGCAACAATGTTGGAGAAAGTTGCAAAAGCTGAAAATGTTTCATAACTTAATCTTCAGTAAAGGCCAAGGTTAAGTTTTAAATCTAGCAAATTAAAGTGAAATCAGTAACTCACATCAGAAGCTGTTCATACAGAGGAGAAAAAATAACTGTCTTCGAGATTGAGTGGAAAATGGGGTGTCCAGAGCTCAAAACAGTTGTGAGTTTGATCAGTTTTAAATCTTTCCCACTGATGGTTCTGAGGGTGACTCCAGCCTTACTGAAATACTGGACAGAGCTAAACTGGGAGGTGGACAGAAACCTTCAGTCACTAAAGCTGATGGAGAAGCAAGGCACAGAGAAGGAGAACAAGACAGTCCAGAGGGTTAGTTCAATGCAGAGCTGATAGGAAACTTCAGTATTCTCCATCTGTCATTGTGTCCCATCACCATTTCCTTCCATTGCTCTCTCACACTGAAAAAATTTCTTGTTAAGCAGTATATGTTTAAAGGTAAGGTATGATATAAAAGGTCTTTGTTCATGGACATTGTGTTACTTAAACACAAAGTGAAGGCATAAATAATGGAAAATGGAAAATAGTTATACCAATATTTGACAGTTTTATCTTTGGGATCTTTAGAATGAACCAATAAGGAGGTTCATGGATTTGGATAAATAGCATCAAGTGAATGAATACTGGAGAGAATGCTTAACCCATACTCTGGATATAGTCTCCTTTGGAGTATTTATCTTGTTTTCTAGACAATAAATTTTTAAAAAGATTGATAGCACCTGGAACACACACACACATACTCCAAATTTTGAAAGATCTAGCAATCTTGTTTGAGAGAAATAGAAAAGGTTTAATATGAAAACTAACAACAACAAAAAAAAGGAATGGTTGTGCTCCTTGAATATGTAAAAAGTCAGAACTGTGGCTCGAGATTTGAGTGTCTCTATGGCAAAAGATTCAAGGCAGAGGAGCAGATTGTACATTGCAAAGGGCAAAGCTAGAAAACGGAGAGAAATCTAAACTTTAAAACAAAATTGAAGTTTTGACTTTGATTACATTCTGAAATTGGGAACATATTTACTCATTGACACTAAGCTGTAAGACTTGAAGTTTTATGACATAAATTTAACTTGAAATGTCAAGGGGCCTGTCAGATTGGTCATGCAAGACAGAGAAAGCATCAACCCGCACACAAGATTTACAGACCTCGAAAGAGGAAAATAATGGTACTTCTTGACTGCTTCATGAAATAATGTCTTGGAATGTTCCCACATGCTTTCATGGTTTATAAAATAATGCTTTATCAGCTTATGCTTATTATCTTTGAATTCACTTACTCAGTGAATAGCAATGCAAGAGACACTGTTCAAATTTGTGATTCTAACCATCCCTCCGTTCTGGTCTGTGTGCAGATATGGATATCATGGGTTCAAAACCAGTGAAACAATTGTATCATTCAAATCACACATTGTTAAAACTAATTATCCCACCAAAATGCAATAATCACTTGGTGAAAGATCATTAAAGATCATTTTTGTATCATTTTATTTAAGCACACACTCTAATATTCTGACATTTTTCTTTAAACTTACTGGGTATTACATAGAACAGTTCCATACAGATTTAAATGTAACAGCTTAATAGCACCAAAACAGTCCCAAATACTAAAGAAAACACACATTTAATTGAGGTATTAGCATCATTATGTTGTATTCTAGAAAAAAATCAAGCATATATCAAGGCCATCATATGTTGATCCTCATTGAAACAGGGCATTCTTGAGGTTGAATGTTGATGGTAATGAAAATGTTTTCATTTGTCTACATTGTTGGTATTTTGTTATCGTTCTTTTTTAGTATTCTTTTTAAAACAAAAATAAAAAGGTAAAAAAAAAAAGGAAAAGAATCTGCAACAGAAAAATCACATTAAACTAGAATGCTGGTCCAACAAAGAAAGCAATCAGTCCATTTTCTAGTTTTAAAAATATTTTGACAGGATTTTCCTTTATGATCCTTAAATAAACTTGAGGTCACTTTTTTGAATAAGAGAATACTTAATAATATTTGCAAATTCCCTGTCTTTTTTGTCAGAATATAGCATGAGTATTTTTCATACTTGATGAGCAATTTGATTCATTTTATTTGAAGGGAATCATCTTCACCAGAGAACAAAAACAACTTATGTTGGAAAATTAATTTGCTTTTTGCAGAAGCAATAATATACTGTGTAAAGTTAGAAGGAATTTCTGTGACTCCACTGAGGAACAAAAAGCCCTGAGAGTGTAATACACCCATTGCTCTCCCTAGAGTTACCTATGTTCAATGCCAATCAAGGTTGTAAAGCTTTATGTTTTAGCTGCTTAGAATATTCATGGTATGAAAATAAGCTGTATTTCATTTTATCTTTTTTGAGATATCTTTTCAGCCTCAGGAATAACTTTCTAACACAGAAAAAATCTTATTTTCTTCATACTTTTAAATCTTTCATAGATAGGCTTTTACTAACTTTCCATGGGGAGGAAGAGCAGCATTTAAGCTCTAAGAGATTAAAAAAATAATCATTATTAATATCACCATTTTTATTCTTTGGATAGTGAGTTCATCATATGGATCCATTTTGTACTTAAAATTCCAAAATTGCTACCATAGAATTTGAAAATTACACATATTTCCTGTAAAATTGACTATACTATGTCCAAATTTATATTGGTAAATCCACAACACTTGTGAAATGTTTAGATAAAACTGATTTTGCTTTAGAAAATCTAATGCTAGTTCTTTGATGGAGGCTCTTCTGTAATAGTCATTAGAAAAAATAAATAAGAAAACACAACCACATACACAAACATGAAAACTATTTCCATATAAGATACCTGAAAATAAATATCAAATTAACTCTTCTCTAATTCAGATACCCAGATCCTCCCTTGGTTTACCTCCACCTAAAAATATAATTACTGCTTTTGGAAAAGATTTTCAAAATGTAGAAGATGTATATTTTTTCTTACCTGGACAAAATTTCCTTCAGTTTTATGTTTAAAAAGTACAGGATAGATAGGATATGTAAAGTATTTTACTGGCTAAATTATTTTTATGACTTTTAAAAATACTTTGGATTTGAGATCTCTGCTTTTGTCTGTATGTCTTTATATCTATCTTCCTACTTCTATTTTATTACTATTACCTGCATGTGGATTCACAGGACACCTACTAATTGTCATCAGGTAGATTTATTGGTCAGAAATTATTATACACCAAAGTTCAATCGGACTTCCTTTTTGAATATCTAAATCATATTGAGACTAAGGAAATTTTCTTTGACAGAATCACTGACACTTTTACAAAATGGTCAGTGGTGAATTTCATTTCTAAAAGGAAAACCTGAGGATGTGAGGAAAGTATTGCATAAAGCAACCATAGAACAGTAATGATTAGACAAAGGCCTATGAAAAAATAACTGAGAGCAGCATGTTTCATTATGGTGAACTAAATTTCTATTAGCATTCCTCACCCATAAAGTACTGGAACTTTCCCTGGGTAATGTGCTTGCTAGAATCAATCAGTTGGTAAGATCATTTTCTTAGGGAAAAAAAAATCACAATTTCTTCCAGGTTTTGAATTTGGTGTTGGGTCCCTTTATGTAATGTGTGTGTGTGTGTGTGTGTGTGTGTGTGCATGCTACTATGCAAAGATAAAATTTAAATTCCCATTTTAAAATATAGTGAGTAAACTAGACTTGTTTTTAATCTTTCCTATTTAAAATGTTTTAAACTGAGTAAGAGTAAGGCAGATAGTCATATTTAGAATGAATTGACTGAGTATCTTTTACCCCATTCTCTCCCTAGTCACATGATTTCTCCTTCACCAACAGCAATTTCATTGGTGTTTTGGATATGCCTATACTGAAAATATATAGTACTGATCTGTAATACATATTGGGCTGTAAGGTTATTCTTTTGTTATTGTAATATTCACTCATCACTGTGTTCACATCAGATCCAGCCATATCTCTCTGAGTGTATATATGACCTGTCATTTCTAAAAGAACAAAGTAGTACGTAGAATAGATTACATAAGAACGTTGGTTTTGAAAGATGAGTGTATTAATTTCTATTCACACTATAACACGTAATCACAAATTTAGTGACTTAATACAACATATATATTTTTTCTCTTACAGTTCTGGAGTGCAAATATCCTCATGAATAGGATCAATTTCTTTGCCTTTTCTAGCTTCTAGAGTCACGAGCCATCCTTGGTTTGTGGCTCTTTATCCCATCTTCAAAGTTAGCAGTATAGCATTTTTACGTCTGACCTCAGATATGGTCATCTCAACTTGTAATGCCCTGTTTTCCTCTTATAGTATCACTTGTGTTTGTTTGACCCACCTAGATAATCCATGATTATTACCATATATCAAGACACTTAATGAAAGCTGCAAAGCCCCATTTGCACTTAAGGGACATAACCATGGATTCTGGAAGTAAGGGTGTGGGTATCTGTAGGAAGCCATTATTCTGCCTTACTACAGTTCCTAAAAAAAAACAAAAACAATGCTTTAAGTTTTGGCATCTGACTGCTATCTTTGCTTTTGCTTTTTAGGATAGGCTGTGCTAATCCAAGAGGGTACAAAGATTCTGCACTTAATAGTACATCCCATTGACTGCAGACATGACATATTTTTTGGAAGTGTTGTCGAGGCCTTCACTTGTGTTCAAAAAGTGTCCCTCCTAAGATGCCCCCATCAATGATGCTGCATGGCAATAGGTCACTCGTTGCTGAGACATAAACTCCCCGAACCTCACTCATCCCATTTCAGCAAGCTAATCAGTTTTGTCTTGGCTAGCCAAACCTGGGTTCATCTAACCTTTATTTCTGTCCTTATCTGAGGTTACCTAGTTCTTTTGCTTTAAATGAACCTGGTCCGTCTTGGACATAAGACTCAGTAGTATAGTCTGGCAAATTCTTCTTTGAATATTGGTCTTTGAAACACATTATAAATCTTTTATTTTAGGGACATGAAGGTTTAATTATCTTCTTAAAGGGCAAGTGCACTCTTGTACTAGTGAGGAGGGGAAACATACAACTGAATGCACTATGCCTACCTCCCTAGGTTATACTAAATTTATGAGACCACAGACACTAGGCTGCAAGTATACCCAAATCATGGCTGAAATCTGAAAAATCCTGCCCATTCAGAAGGGCATGTGTAAGCTTCATCAACATGCTTAGATGTACCAATTGATTATCAGGCTTTTTCTGTACCTTGTATCAGCTGACTAGCTTTTTCTTCCTTTCTCTATTCTGGTGGAATGCAATGATTCAGATGCCTTTTCTTTCAAACATTTTTTTTTTACTTTCCCTCTGATTGGCTTATGACTCCTGCTGATTGGCAGGCAAGTCTACAGCTGTGGGTTCTCTTTTGAAGCTATTTTATCTTTTCTTTCTGACTTTCTTTTAATTTGATTGGATTCACTCTTGGAGCACCCTGTGGAAAGAACCTTGATTACTCTCATTTCCACTGTGAGTTGGAAGATGGCAAAGCGCACTCAGAGGTCTTATCCCTCCTTTGTTAGCCCTGGCTGCCTGTGAAAGCCCTGGGAGTGCTTATCTTGGCTGGCAGATAACTGCTCCCAGGTTTAAACTTCAAAGGCAAAACCCAGGGAGCCCCAAAGAAAGGAAATGCAGTCAACTTCAAGGGGTGAGTGAGCTGGTCCTATGGCTACTTCTGGAAATGTGAAAAGCACATTGAAAAATGAGGCTAACCTCAAGGTTTCCAGGTCAATTCTCACATTTGGAGAGTATCGGCAGGTTAAGGGCCAGTGCCCCTCTCAGAGGCAGAGTCCAGGAGAGTCTTCGCTTGAGGTCTGACATTGGGTGCATGTGCCGACCTAATGGCTAGAGGCCCCCCAAATAGTCTCAGGTGCAGCAAGAAGCTGGACCTACAGGACTACTCATTAGCATAGCCTGAGCTGCAGTTTTATGCCATAGGAAGAGCGGTTCATGCCTGACACTGGCATAGAGTTTGTATACAGTGCCCATGGCTCTTGCACACATGGGAAATTTTTGCCAAAAAATTTTCCCAAGCATGGACATCTGTTAATGTGCATGTATATTTTTCATCTTAACTCTGAAGTTAGGATGGCTTGAATATCGAAGCAAAAAATCAAAACCAAAATCCCCATCTTCAAGATCCCTACGTCTCTGAAAACAGCGTAATGACAATTCCTGTTCTAATTTTTTTTCTCAGCTACACACACAGACACACACACACACACACACACATACATACACACACACATGATAACTAGACTGACTCATGAAATTTGTAGAGAACCATGCTTACTGTCTTTTTCATTGCTAATATGTATCTATAAAAGACAGAGGAGAGTATATTAATGCAAACCTTGACTCTCAGTTGCCTTGAGTCTCTGTTTATTTGGGAGTTCTTTCTATTCCTTAGTTTCTTCACCTATGTATTACTTATGTCATCAGATAAATAAGTGAAGTCAGCTTCGTAGCTGTAGTCTCAACCTTATATGATTGTAGAAAGAAGTTTGTGAGAGATATTGTTAATGTATTCAGTAGCAGCGACTGGTGATTTTCACTGTTATTGCCCCTTTCTCTGTAGTCATCTCTGGCTCAGTGTGCTCATGTACATGGGATCAAATCAGAAAAGAAGGGAAAATAGGTTAATCCGATTTCCATACACTTGCCACTCTGTCCATCCCTTCTGATCCTGCTGCCTTTTTGTACTTTGCTGCCACTTTCTTTTCGATCCTTTGAATTTTGTCCTACTTGTTGCTTTGTGTTTCACTGTCAAACTCCAGACTTCAGATCTCTATGGAGCCCTGGGGGTGGCTCTGAGCCCTGACAAGACCCTGCCAGACTCCAGCCTCTGGGGCTTTGCGTGCTTGGCTAGCAAGAATGCCTTTTGTGACCTGTTCCTTCATAGGGAGTCACCTGTCAAAAATTTTTTGGCACTACATGACAGATGTCTACTTCCTGAGTAGCATGCACATAGGCAGAGGGTAGAACAGAGATGAGGGTGATAGAGTGTCAGGCCAAAAAGCTTCGTGTGACACCTGAAATCATTGCCCTCTTCAACAAATGGGCTGCTGTTCCCCAGGCCACTCTGCTGGTCTTTGTGTCTGCTCACTCACGTAGTCATTCTACTCTACACTGGCAAGGCCATTATATACCTGAATCTCAGGTGTGATAACAATTATTCACAGCTTCCCACAGGCCTGTTGACACTAACATTTGTGTTAACATCAAAATGCTCTCAGGCACGATGTTGTCATCAACACAACTGTTCCCAGTGGTTTACCTACAATGATGTTAATGTTTGCATATGTACGGGACGGTTCTAGTTACATACTGCTACACATAGGGAAAGAGTCAACTTGTGCACTGTGAGCATAATACCTCCCAATACGGTTGTAAGTTCTTAATTTAGAAATGAAGTTGGCTTCTTATAAATGATATGATATAAACTGAGCATTTGTATGTTTATATTAATTTAATTCCATTTACCCAAGACCTAATGAAATCACCATTAAATGAAATATTGGAAGAGAGGCGTCTGTTACACCCCCTTGTGTCACGGTCACAGTTGACACACTGAGGCTTATCCAGGAAGATTTTACTTATGAGTGAGTTAATTCTGTTTTTTCCGAGAGACATCTAATTTTCTTCCTCCTAGCCCACTGTTCAGCCACCCAGCGCCCTCCATAATTACAAATACACAGATCTATGGAGTCCAATTTTTGTTCTTTGTTGTGTTCAAGTAAAAATTTGAATCATATTTACAGGCAAGCAGATTAAAACTTTAACCCAATCATTTTGTCTTTCTAACCATTTGGCAGTGTTCTCACCATTAGGACCAGGGACTAGCATATTTATTGTCCCCAAGATAATCTACATTCCTACAACTTGCACTGTAAAGTAGTAATAACAGACCACAAGGTGAAATACTAAGTACTACTGAACAACAAAAATTTGGTACTAAAATCTTCATTTTAATTCATTTCTTTTTGTTAGAGGAGGCCCAGAGAGTTGTCAATTGTTGAAGGTGTGCGGCTAAATCTGTTTCACCTAAAGGTTGTTATGTATTCAAGGATTCAAAATTCAAAGCACTGTTCTGATGAACTGGGAGCAGGTATACCCATACTTCAGGTACCCCTGCTGAGCTGATTGTGGATGGTGATGCGCTGAGCTGAACATGCAATTGAATTTCTTAGGGGGACTTTGTAGGCTGTGGAATGAAGGAAAAAGGAAAAAAAAAAGAAAGGAAATAGACAAGAATCCTGAATCCCAGCATTCAGGAGGCTGAGGCAGGAGGTTCACTGCAAGTTTGAGACGGCTTGGGCTACAAAGTGAGTTCAAGACCAGCTTGAACTACATAGTGAAACCATGTCTCCAAAACATACACACAAAAGGAAAGAAAGAAAGAAAGAAAGAAAGAAAGAGAGAGAGAGAGAAAAGACAAGGAAAAGAGTCCTCAAGAGGCAGAGGCAGGTTTGTTGTGAGTTTCAAGCCAGCCTGGGCTACAAAGTGAGTTCAGTGCCAGCCTGAACTGCATAGTGAGACCCTGTCTCAGAAAGACAAAATAAATAAATAGGAAGGAAGGAAGGAAGGAAGAAAGAAAGAAAGAAAGAGAAGAAAGGAAAGGAAAGGAAACAAAAACAAAAAATAGATGAGAAATCCAAACAGAAGATGAACCTTTTTGGGGAAAATAGAATTTGTAAAGGAAGTTTAATTAACTTTCTTATTCATGTCATATATAAATTTCCTCATTGCCTCCTACTGTAGATATCCATAACTATAATTTTTTTCCCTCTAATGCTTGCTGGAGTAGGCTCTATCTTTAGGATACTTAAGAGCTCTGATTGAGGCCTGAGGTCGGCACAGGGCAGAAGTGAATGGCAATGTTGAAAACTGATGTACACAGTTTAAAGACTCTATAAACATTTAGAACCACCTGTGGCTACCCTTGGTCTTTTTAAAAATCAAATTTCATAACATCTTCTACTTCTTTTTCATGTTAATCAACACATGGGACTGCTGAGCATTGTTTCAAACAAGCTAGCGCATGAGGGTCATCTTTATTACCATTCAGTGCTTCCTGGGTGTTTTGCCTGTTGGATAACATATCTGATGTTGGTATTGAAACCAACAAGGATTCTGAGACCATTTTTTGTCTTGTATTTGATTGGTGCATAGTAAAATTAAAAGCTAAGGCATTACACTCAGTAAAAGCAAACTCAGTTTGTTACATTGAAGATGTCAAACAGAATATTTTTTTTCCCTTGGTAGGTCAGACTTACAAAATTTCTTTTATATCCACCCTTCCTTTACAGTTGCAGCAGAGGCCAGGAAATGCCCCTGGGAGGTTTTTATTTTATTTTCTAATTCATTCATTTCTCCAGAGTTTGATACAATGGGAAACCACAAATATGTGATCCTCACAGTTAACAGTGAGAAATGATACTGACACACAGACACTATGATTCTGGATCACATTTAACATAGGATAGTAACATCAAGTATCTTCTCATTAAATACAATTCCAGCTTTATATTTAAGTAGAATGGGCATTTAAAATGATGAGAATGCACATATGTAATCATATTCCAGATCAAGAGAAAAGTATTAACCACACCCTAAGAGCCTAGCTAGTGACCACATGCAAGCATTCTTTCTTCTTCCTAAAGATTATTAGTATTCTGGCTTGTATCTCTACACACTGGTTTTGCTTGTTTTTTGAGCCTCATATGAAAAAACTCACACCTATGAACTCTGACATTTGGTTGATTATGTCAGTGAACTTTATGTTTGATAACAGTAAGCCAATGATTTTTCTTTTATTTCTTTTGTTATGTTACTGTGTCAAAATTTCTGTAATTATCCTACTACAAATGGACATGTAGGTTGTTGTATATTTTAAAGCCACTTGGTTAGTCCTCTAGAATAAATACTACATATATTATGTTTGTGTTGAATTTTCTTTAATAAGTTGCAGTTGCAACTTCTTTAATAATTTTAGTAAATTCTCCTGTATCTTTAATATGCTTCTCAAACAATATTTGTCAGTAGGTACACTACATTCTTCTAGTATGTGTTTTTTTTCTTTTTTTTTCCTTAGTATTTATACTTGGCTGTTCAAATTGTATGTTATAAAAAACACATAGTTGATATAAGGGAGGAAAGATAACTTAACCTCTGCTATTTTAAGTTTTTAGCTAGAAATCCTGTAACAAAATATAGATGAACAGCTATAAAAAGACAGAAGTATGAGAGAAACAGAAATTCATTAACTTGTATGTCACCCACATCCATGGGAGATAAGCCAGGGAAATGGATAAATTGCCAAAAGATGTTTTAGTTCCCAAGCTTACAGCATCTGTAACAAAAGAAAACATAGGTTTAGAGAACTTGGGCCTGGGTATGTGGCTTAGTGGTAGAGTGCTTGCCTCTCATGCACAAGGTCCTGAGTTCAATCCCCAGTACCACACAAAAACACAAGAAAGGTCACAAGACAAAGGAAAAGAATCTTCAGTCTCAGGGAATTCAAAGTTATAGTAGGGCAAGTATATGAATAAATAATGGTACAGGTTAGGAGTTCATTTTGTAGATTTCTATGGCCCCACCTCCAGGCTGGTATCTCTGGCAATGAACTTTTCTCCTTCTTAGTAGAAAGAGAAAGAGAAACACCTTTGTAAATTTAAATTCTGGCTTTGGGAAAATAAGGGGAGAATGGAGAGCATTCTATATGCAGTGCTCTGGCTTCCCATTTGTCTTCAGTGCGAAATGACCCAAAGTGAAAGGGACATAGTTTGGAGTGACCTATTTTGCTATCTGTCATTAGATATTATTTGATTATCCAGTCTTTTAATTGGAATCCTTAATCATCCTAATGTCATGAATTCTTTGAATCTAACAATAAAGTTTTATCTATTTTCTTATCCATCTTTGTATTACTCATAGTCCACACACTAGTTTTTTAGTGAAAAACTAAATTTTGTACTTTCTTTTAGTGGTTTCCCTAGGAATTACATTATTCTTAATGGACTATAATTTCCCAGAAATTAGTACTTTTATTCTTTTTGACTGATGTAGAAATTTACAAGTTTAGCTCATTTAATTCTCTCCATCTTATTGTGCTGTTGTCGTATTTTTCTATGAATGTTATAAATACCGTGAGGCACTTTTATTGCTGCTGTTGTTTCAAGCAGTTGTTAATTATATTCAAATACCAAGCTGACCATTTTGATGCTCTTTATTCTTTCTTGCAGCTCTGTGCTTCCATTTGGGGTCATTTTCCTGTAACATCTGAACTTTATAGAAGGATAGATCTTTTGGTAACACATGTCTTGGGCTTTATTTTCTGTGATAACGTCTTTTACTTCATTTCTGAAAGATGATTTGCTAGCAATAGAACTATCCCTCTTTTTCCTCTTAAATTAGGAAAGCCATTGTGGCTTGTCTTAGTTGCTTTTCTCTCATTGCTGAGACAAAATACCCAACACCCAAAATTTAAGGGAGGAAAGGTTTATTTAGCTCACAGTTTGTAGAGGTTGTAATCCATGTCAACTGGCTCCAAGGCAAGGTGGCACATGGCAAAGGGATAACCTTTCATGGTGGCAGAAAACAGCAAAGGCAGCAAGCCAGGAGGAGAGAAACAAGCCTCTTTTGGGCCCTCTTGTCTTGTCCAGACAGCTGGGATTAGGGCAATGCCAATCCAGTCAGTGGACTGATCCAGCATTCACCCACCCTTAATCCCAACACTCTTATTCCCGGGATTAAACTATCAATCAATAACAAACTCTAGATTCAGCTACCTCTGCAAAAGCCTCTCCCCCACCATGACTGCATGAGGCTTTGGGGGGACATGTACACAAAAAACATAATATGCCTTTTAAAGATATTTACCATTATCTTTTCATGTATCTAAATTTTATTTTTTTTATCTTTATTATTATTATTTTTTTTTTTTTGGTTTTTCTCCGGTACTGGGAACCGAACTCACAACCTTGCGCTTGCAAGGCAGGCACTTTGCCGCTGAGCTAAATCCCCAGCCCCTGTATCTAAATTTTAGAACTTAAAAGAGACTAAGAAATGCAGGGATGGATTGGAGGTAAGAGGAAGGGGACATCAAAAGAACTGAGATGTATTGTGTACATGTACCAACTCGCCACCATGAGTGTATTCATCTTGTGCTGCAAACATGTACCAATAAAAATGAAAAATAAGAACAAAAGACAACTTCTTTTAACACCTTAATTAAAATCACTCTTGGGAAAAGGGGCAAAAAACTATGGTCATCAATGTTGGAGCAAGATATGGAAATAAAAGGAGAGAAGATCAAAACTAATATGCCTAAAATATAATATCACATTTGTGAATATGCATGTGTGAAGTTCATCTTTAAGAGGGAAACAAAATAGTTGAAGAAGAAAAGACGCCAAAGTAAAACATAACATGAGAGCCAGGGATGTAGCTCAGTGGCATAAGTGCTTGCCTGGCAAGCCAGAGGTCATGAGTTTAATTCCCAGTACCGAAAAAAAAAAAAAAAAGTATAACACAAGCAGGAGATTCATTAAATTTTTAGTTAATTGGAAGGCTATAATATCAATTTCAAAGAATTTACAATAACTATTGGAAAATTCTACTGGCATATGGAAATTACAGTATAAACACAATAACTAGACCTCTGATGTTATACTATATAAAATAAAAATCATCAGGGATTTTTTTGCTTAGATTTATTTTTCATTATAGATTAAGGTGAAAAGAAACAATAAAATTAAAGAAGTGATGCAAAGTAAAAGTAGCAGTATGTGTGGAGTAATTCAAGTGGCTTTAAATGTATGTGAATTGAAATTTTACAGTATAATGGCTTTCAGGATTCATCTTTCTTTTTAGTTCAGGATCTATATAATTCACTGTTTTTGTGCTAACATACTGATATGTCTCCCACCTGTTTTTGTATCCATTTCGGTAGCTCACGATGCAGGCTATTGGGAGAGGACAAATGCTTCATTCTACCTCTGAACTGAAGAGAAAATATGGTCATATGTTTGAGAAAGTGAACAGGCAGAGAACTTCACAGATTCTTCTATAATTTCTTTCTTCTTCTTAGTCTCCTTTACTTGTATAAGAGGGAGAATAAAACTGACCTCACAGGGAGAAATGGATGAGATCACTTTACCTGTCTGTCTTGTCCAGTGCTACCTCTTACTACCTCACCTTGCCCCTTCCAGACCTGTCTCTACCTTCCACATGAAAGAATGGCTGAAAATGGAAGTTTCTTCTCCAGAAATGTGGAGGGTATCTCTTGAAGGCTTCCAATCTATGAAATCACTGCAGAGAGAAGGAGACAGAGGACAGAACTGAGCAGGAAACAGGTCTGCTGGATTACAGGAAAAATCGGTTTATGAGTCTCTGTGGAGAAGAACGAAGAACATGAGTAAAGATCAGCAGAGGGAGCAGAGATATGCAAATACCATTCAACAAGGAGGGATCAGGCTATAGAGAATGCAGGCTCAAGTGGACCTTTTTTTTTTCCTGCAGCAAGACAGGGTTTTTCAGGTTTGAGGTAGAAACTTAAAGAAGATAAATTATGTCAAACTAAACAACCATGGACCGTTAGTTTGGGATGTAAACAGAATGCTAAAGTGCGCTACTTAGTAAATCTTCTGAGTGGACCTGCGAAGTCAAGTCCCAGGGTCACTCAGCCCTGTCATCAGCTGGCTGTGGCATGACTTCTTTCTAGTCATCCATGACCCAGGAAGACGGCTTCTGGTCACATCTCCTGGGTGCACACAATGATCCTAGATTCTAACTCTGGCCATTTCAAATGGTTCACTCAAATACTATTAAAAACATATTTTTTTAAGACTGTGGAAATTTTCAGTAAAATGGAAACAAATTGCTATAAGTAAACCATTTGTCACAGTCTGATTACTTTGCAGGCACTCTGGGAACACCAATTTGTCATGCTAGATCAAGATAACCACAGCCTGACTAGAGGAAATGGCTTTTTGCCTACTAGTTGTGATTTTTTTTAAATGTTCACCCAGGGAGATGTGCTCAATGGAGGCGCCATGTTCCACTCCAGCTGTGTGACTGAAGAGGAAAACTAAAGCATTAGAAACAAATTGTACCATCTAAAAGCATTTAGGGACCAAATAATTAACTTTGTTAAATAAAAAACTTAGGGCTGGAAGAAAATATACATTTACAAGTGTAATATTTCACTTATATGTTGAAGTTATTTAAATGAGGAAAAGTTAAAAGAACTATTACTCAGTTGAAAAAAGAATAATGTACAATAATTAAATAATATTTTTAGCTACAGTAATTTCTGAGTATAAGATAGACACTTAAAGAAGTTCGATGATTGGTTTTTGTTTTGTTTTGTTTTGTTTCTGGTACTGGGATTTGAATTCGTGATCCTGCGCTTGCCAGGCAGGTGCTGTGCCGCTGAGCTAAATCCCCAGCTCCAAGTTCAATGATTTGTTAGATGCTTCATATGAGACTACTAGTTTGTCCTGCTTTTACTGGCTACTAAAGTTAAACAGGTTTTTTAGAGTAAACATAAAGGATGACCTACATGGATGAGGCAGTTTAAGTACTTGAGACTTAAAGAGAGGATAGTCATACAAGATTCCTGCTATGGTTTTTCTAAATAACTACTCAGAAAATAATAAAAAATAGCATGAAAGGAAGGAAACTTACAACCTGGTAAAACAACTAGCATAGGTCACAACGTTGCATCATCATATTCCCCATATCAGTTCTACCAAACCAAGAATGTTCCTGGATTCCCTTTGCTTTTCAGAGTCTGCACTCACAGCGGTCACTTTCCCCCAGATCACTGTGAGTTCATGTCATCACTGGTCACAGATTTAAAATAGCAAATATACTTTCTGCTTTGTTAATCTAATGAGATCAAACTATCAGCTAAGAAATTTAAGACTTTTTAAAATTTGGCATTTGTCATGTGGTACTTTGTGGCACGGTTATCCAATTGGGTACTTCAACACATTTTATCCCTAATGCACCTATCAATACTTAATTTGAAAACATTTTTACAGTTGCTACTTGAATATGTTGTCCATCATGTGGGAATTGACAATTTAATCCATTTACTTCCATTGAATTTTTCCTAGAGGGTATGTATTACATTTTCATGTAAGAACATAAGAACATGTTTTTTGACATATGGTAGGTATGTTAAAAATGCGTGAGTTTTTTATAATTTTACTCAGATATTACAGTCTTCTAAGAAAATATATGTTTCATTGCATCAAACTGTAGTGATAGATTTTTCTGAGACTCAACAAAAGACTTTATTTTGAAACCCAAATGTGTTCTATACCCAATTAGAATTTTTACTTTTGGTGTTGGGTCCTGAGATTCTATAGGAGTAGACTTCAGGGAGTGTTGTAGTAGAAGTGGAAGGAATTACTTCACAGAAGAGTTACTATTATTAACTTCATAATTTTTCTTCTCTAACATCTACTATTCCACTCTCCATATCATGGAAATAGAGTCCTCTGTATAAGTAATGTGTGTGGCCAAAAGCTCATAGGCTTGTTCAGCAGCCTAAAAAGACAGCAGAACTGTCTTGTTCAGCAGACTAAAAAGTTCTATGACTTGACATACTTTAGATAGTTTACTTTCAACTTCTCTAGTATTTATTTAGATTTCTAATATTGATCTGCCAATTTAGCTATGTATCATCTACTTAGGTATTTAATTGCAACTATATTCAAGAACATAATATTCATCCTGGGAATATAGTTCATCATGATTGTCAACTTGACTGTACGGAGAAACACATAGGAAATTAATAAAGCACACTTCTGGGTGTGTGATCAGGAAGGACTGACAAGCAAGACAGCAATCTGATGAAGAGATGTACCCTGAATGGGTATGTACCATTCAATGGGGCTGGGGAGCAAGGACAGAATCCTCCCACATTTATTCTCTCTCCTTTCCTTCCTTCCTCTCCCTCCTCTCTTCCCTCCCTGTCTCCTTTTCCAGTCTCTCTCTCTCTCTCTCTCTTTCTCTCTCTCTGTCTCTCTGTCTCTCTGTCTCTCTGTCTCTCTGTCTCTCTCTGTCTTATTTGGTACCAGGGATGTATTTCAGTGGCATAGTACCTGCCTGCAAAGAGCAAGGCTCTGAGTTTGATTCCCAGTACAAAATAATCTTGCTTATTTTACATTTTACTTACTGACTGTGAAAAGATTAGCTGATTTTCTCTCAAATCCCCTCTCCACCATGATGTTCAACTTCATCACAAACCCATAGTGATGGAGCCAGATGACCACGGACTGAAATCTCTACAACTGTGAGCCTAAAGTAATGTTTCATCCTTTGAGTCATTGTTCTCAGATATTTTGGTATAGGGACAGAAATCTCATTAATGTAAAGAAGAGAATATACTTCAAAGATTTTTGTGTTAGAGATTTAAAAATGTGCCTGTAGAATATTTAGAGCTCTGTTTAAGAGGTATATCCTCATTAAATAACAGACACCATGATGATGGTAATGATGGTAATGATGTAATAACTGATGTAGTGCTAAATACTTTAGACATAGTGTTATACTATTTTTTAAGCCTTCAGTAAAGGACTTGCCAATCAGTGGAAGTGGAGTAAACATTTGTTCTTGTGCTTTTACTGTTTCCAATAAAACTGTACCAATGATAAGTAAGCTTTTATGCTTTTGCAAATTCTTTTTAAGGTGCTAGATATGTTCTCCAAGTGTGCAATACTTTACATCTTTCCACCAAATATGATAAAACTGCTTGCTGTCAGTCTTTTATCCTTAAATACGGAAAATATTAAGGGAAACTGAATTTGTCTTTCTTTGGGGAATTTCTCTAACGTGCTAGTACCTACTAATACTCATTGATCTGCAGAACCTCTAATTATCTAGAGCTGAAGCTCGGGATATTACCAAAACTCTAGGTAAAAATATTAAAGGGAGCCACTGCAGACCATCCAGTTCAATATGTTGCTAAAGTTGCTCTTTAGATAAGTTTTCTAAGTATAACCTTTTCTTCTCAACAATCCAAAAATAAACAACAGAAACATCTACCTCTCAAGCACCTACACAGGATGAAACCAATCCAGCTGTTCACTCTTTAGGCACTAGGCAATATACCAGAGCCCTTGATAACAAAGATAATCTTTATTTATCAGCAAAGGTTGGGAATAGATAGATATTAACACCAGTCAGACTGTATGGAATAATAATAAAAAATAATAATAATAATAATACAACAGCAGCAACAAATACTGCTATATGATTGCCATTAGAAAATATTTTTGGAGAATAGTCATAACAACTCTAAAATTCCATGGGATATTTTAAAGTAGATAGTGAGTTTTTACTCTGATATTTGAGAAGACAAACTGAATTCTTTGATGCCCTCCTTAGTATAAATGCTCGGCTGGATCAAAACTGCCTAATAGCACTTACTTCTTTCACTATTTAAGACATATTCAGTGTTTTAAAAATATTCTGTTCTAATATTCTTGACATTTCAACAATCCAGATAATTAACATTTCCCAACAGAACAGCAACTTCATGTGATGCCACATGGATAAGGTACCTAAGTAAAAGCAAAACAAAAAGTTAAATGTTTCTACCAATTTTTATAAAATAGTATTAATTTAATCCTTTGAAAATTAAATCACATCTTTTTTCTTTGGAAGAGAAAACATATTGAATCCCCTAAATTAATGAGGCTAATAAAAGAGTACAAATGCCTAAGAAGAAAATATCTATATCAAAAAGATACAAAATTTCTCAGGTTTACTTTATTTCTTCAGGACATAAGCTATTTCCTACAATAGACATTTTTGGGGGGCAGAGGGGGGGACTGGGATTCTGACTCAGGACCTTGTGTTTGCCAGGCGGGCACTGCGAGCTGAGCTATATCCCTGGCCCCTTCTATGGAAGATTTTTAACCTCTTAGAGTCACTGAAATTTATTTAATGTTTTAAATATCTTTATAAAAACTAAACATCAACTTAAAGACAAAATTTTCTGCAAAGAATGAAATGGAAAGTCATGATGGAGGAAAAGAGTAGATGCTAAGATTAATATAGTTAGTATTACAGTATAAGAGGTGAACGGTATCCTACATAATACATGCAGGAATGTGTTTTTACAATGAAATACACCAGCAGAAAGGTCTGCGCACTTCATTTTAAAACTTTTTCATTTGGTCACCAGCTTGATGCATTTTGCCTACTAAAGACTTAAAAAATTACCACTACAATTCTATTTTTAAAATGCCAGTGATTAATTGAATACAAGTTCACTGTAACAAGATTTGTGATTGATGGTGTTATAGTGCATAACTATGTAGGATCATTTTTTTAAACCATAAAAGCATGAAGATTATGCAGGCATTAGTTTAATTCTTATGTCACTGAAAAAAGAAACAGTTACACATGAGCGAGTAGACACAACTACTTCTGTCTCTTTTGATGCTCAGTTGGCAATGAAATTTTCGACTCTAGAATTTTCTTGGAGTTTTTGGTTATACTCAAAGCTCAGAAGAAAATTACTTTATCTGAGCTCTATGAAATATTTCCCATTTTGACGGCTGTACAAAGTTGGAAAAAATAATGAAGTATTCTGAAATGGCATTTTACTTCAAGTCTACTGTATTTGGTTTTGTGCAATATTGATCAGTGTATTTGCTGGGTTAGCAACTTAACTTGGGATCAGTATTCAGCACTATTGAAATGTAGCTGCAGGAGCTCATTTGATTTCCTTTTCTTGTTTTCTCTTTTCTCCCCCTGTGAATTCCAGTATGCCACATTTAAATTAGACAGGACAGCAGGTGGGACACTGGGGTACATTTTTAAACATCACTTGAATCACAGGTGTTTTATAGAAATAAAATGAATAGTGTGATTGGTTTACCTGCTGAAAGTTGAATTTGCAGAATATAGCTGTACAATTTTGTCTTCGTGGTTACAAGTTTTTATCTCACACATAACACTCCTGATGATAATTTGATAGCCGCAGCTTCTGCGTGCCCTTAGTTCAAGATAAGATCCACATTCTTCATCTGGAATCTGATTGCAAACCATGCAAAAAATATTGCTGATAAGCCTGTTTAAATCATTCCATGAAGTGCTATCTTCTGTAATCATTCTCTTAATTAACTTAGTCCTAGAACTACTCTCTACTCCCTCCAAAACTAGAAAATCACTGCAATAATAACACATCTTCCACCGACAGTTATCAACTCCCATCTCTGCTGTGTGGAGCATTTTTAGACTAACCAAGATAAATATATTCCATCTCAGGATAAATTTTCTCAAAGTTAAAATATGACTCTACTTATTCCTATTTGGTCCTCAACCAAATTACATAGTCCTGACTTCATGAGTTGCCGATAGTCTGTTAATGTGATCTTGAAAATGCTACCTTTGAATTGGAAAGCTTTTGTGCCCTGTCCCTCAGGTCCACATTTGTCTTCTGACCCTGCCTTGGCAAAATGTTTGGGGCAGGTACACCTGATAGCACCTTACTTCAGTTGTGGCAGAGATCTCCAGCTTTCCTGCAAGGCTTCTCTTGTTGCTGAGACTCATATAGGAACTTGCTCGGTACTCAGGCTTGTACAACCTGGAAGAAAGACGTGTACGACAGCCTTTCACTCATGACAGAGGTGGATCTCTTCTGTGGATAATGCTATGGTTCATTTGGGGAGGTTTGTGTAAGATTGACTTTGATGCCAATTTGGTAAGGTACATTGTTTTCTATCTTTTCTCCTCTTTTCTGCTCTCCCATCCCATCATTTCTGCTCCTTGAAGCTACTCTCTAAGTAGACAACTAGCATGGTGGCCATTGCTCTGATTTCTTCTAGGGAAAACAAAATAAAACTAATAAACTCTATTGGAATCTCCTAGACCCACTACTTATACTAAATTTTGAATCAAGTGTTTATTTTTCAAAGAACGTTAATATTAGTCAACAAATTACCAGTTTAAAGAAATGCCCATTCAGCCCGAAAGCAGTAATTCTCCCGTTTGAGGATTTCAGATGTTTTCCCAGGACCTATGAGCCTAATGGCTTTAAATTGAAGCACATGGACCAAAGTAATGGCAACAAATTAATAACCTCTCACTCAAATGCCCGTCAGTGGATACTCCGGTCCCTCGGCCTCCTGTAAGTGTCATTGATCCTATGCAGGGCCCTAAAGTGCCTTGAGCATCTTTGTTATAGCTTACCAAACATGGCTTGAACTACTAAGGCCTTTGGTCATGAACACGGGGCTTTTCCCCTCTCTATCAGTGTTAATTCAACCTCTTTTATGGTCGCTGTGCTTAGCCCTGCTAAGCTCACCATTAAGTGCTGGACATGGTCCTTCCCACCACAAAAAGGTAACCGGCCCTCACATACTCTGAAAAGCTTACTGTCTCTGGGCCTCACCCCAGCAAAAACAGGGTAATTCAGCTGCTGCTCCTAGCCACACAGAGGCTGCTGTTGGGCTCAGGATTCTTTCTCAGCATCTTTCCCTTGTTTTCCTTTCTCAGATCTAGCTAGGCCATTAGATAGGCTCACGAAGGTCCTTTCTCTCCCAAGTTGGGTGAGGTAATTCTGCCCTCACAGGCAGCATGGTCATCTGATTTCTTTTTCTCTCTCAGATTTCAAGAAGTTCATGCTTTTCTCTTGGAAAACAAAAACAGGCTGAATATTTTTTTCTGACCATGTTTCAGTCCTTCTTCCTGTACACATAAGGGTTATGACAGATCGAACATTTTCAACTGTGAACTACTCTTGCCTTGGCTTAGGTGCAGGATTTAGGATATAAGGAAGCTAAGCAGCACAGTGCACTTCTCTTACTTTGTAGCTATGCTATTTTAAAATAATTAAACTAGTTCACTCATTTTAATTGCTTCACAGTATTTCATTGTACCTGCTGTACAAATATCTCTATATACCACCATGAATAAATTTTGCAAGTATAAAACAAACATAAAATGATATGCACAAAGAGCTACTTATTTAAAAATACATAAAAATATCAAGAACTCATGGGCACAACTAATAGTAAAAGTGTAGAGTAAAAACTCACACAGAAAGAGTAACTGTGGGATAATGCTTACAACTTTTTATGTTCTGATCGATTTTGCATGCTTGTGTCTGGTGGTCTGAGCAACTGATTTGAAGGTAGCAATATGCATTGGAATTACAATGGTGAACTCCTACCATCTTTTCCAGTGATACTCTGTATTATCTCCACTGTTTTATTGAAGAATTATTTTCTCATTCTTTTTAATGGTTTAAGCAATCTTTCATTCTTACATCTGGCAATCTGAGCAATGTAGTTGAGGATAGTAATATGTAATGTAACAACCACTGTTGAGTCATATTATTTTGTCTTTAGACCCTGTAACACTTTGAATGTTCTTGCTCTGATTTGTTTATATTCCTTGATACTGGTATGCTGCTACTGTTCTATTTTGTTTGTTGTTTGTTTCTCATTTACTACTCTCTTTAAAATAAAAAAGAAAGAATAACTGTGGGAAATTGATTGCCTCTGGGTAGGAAAAACCTGTATAAGGATGAGGCAAAAGGAAGCTCTGGATATGACTACTCCATTATAAAATGAAGAAAACAGACAAAACCCTAGAAAAAATAAATCTAAAACAAATGGAGCCAAATATTATTAAATTTGAGTTTGTAGTACATGTACATTATATATATATATACAGTACTACCATGTATATCACTTGATGTATACCATATTGTGCATGTATCATTCACTCAAATTTAGTCATTACCTTTGAATATGTTTGAAGTGCTTAAAATTTAAGTATTTCATAAAATATTAAACTAAATAAGATCAGTAAAGTATTACAAGCATAATGCCACAATTAAGAAGATTCTGCTTTACTTGTAGGCATTATTTGAAACTATTTATGCTTACCATGGATGCCTATTTGGAAATAGATCAGCTGGGGTGAATTGTGCATCCTCAGAAGAGCTACTTCCTTAATGTTTTCTAGCCTGCTTGCTTCTCATTTATACTTTGGTGAAATGGAAAGCACAATTCTGTCTTCTTCCTTTTTGGGATTTGATCCAGAAACTTGCACAAGTCATAGAATTATATCCCTAGACCTTTTAATTTTATTTTCTTAATTCTGTGAAAGTGTCTTGCTAAATTATCTGGCTGGCCTTGAATTTGTAATCCTTCCACATTAGAATCCTGAGCAGCTGGGATTACAGGTATTTGCCATAGAACCCTGCAAAATAGTATCATCTACAAGAGAACCCATTATAACCCAGTTTCTCTTGAACTCACTGCTGAAATTAATGATTGCAATTTTCTTACACCACTGATCATCAAATCAATGAGAGTTTGCTTTTATCCCAAGGGATATTTGCCTTGAGGCAGTTTTGATGATCATTACTGGGTGGGGGGAGGTGTTATGGTAGCTTGTAAGTAAAGGTCACAGATGGTTTGAAAGTTTGTACAATTGAGTTTTTTTTTTTGTTTTGTTTTTTTTTTTTGGTTTTTCTCCCGTACCGGGAACCGAACTCACGACCTTGCGCTTGCCAGGCAGGCACTTTTGCAGCTGAGCTAAATCCCCAGCCCCTGTACAATTGAGTTTTACAATGAAGAGTAATCTCATCAGAAATGCCAATTGTGCTGAGGTTAAGAAGCCATGAGTCAAGAACCCTTATGCCCACTTTTTGTAAGTATCTTGCCAGTTATGTTCAAGTTCTCCATCTCTGAAAAAATAGTCATGGTATTCTGATCAGAACTTAGGCTGTTCCTCAGAAGGAAATTCTTTCTGTCTTTTCTCCTCCCTTTTTATTCATCTTTCAATGCTGGCTATGCTATTCCAAAATTGCCACAATAAGTTATTTGTTTTTGTGCATTTAGACACAAGTGTGATCTAACCCTATTTGTCCATTTTTGCTTATCAAATACTACATATGGCCCCTCATTAACATTTTTCTTTCTGATTTCTTATCAAGGCATAACACTGTGTTGCTACTTCCATTCTTCTATACCTTTTACGTCAGCCTATCAAGAAAAGACAGCATTCCAAATCCCATATTTCAATTGCAAACTTTGTTATTTGTAGTTTTCCTTGATACATTGTCCAGGTATACTAACTAATAAAAACTGCATTTTATTATAATTTTGAAGAAAAGAAAGAGTAAATATGTGTTTTTCAGAGTGATTAATATCCAAAAGGATCCGTTAGCCACTTTCATCGAGATGCACAGGACAGCCACTAAGTTCTGGAAGTAAAGTGTCTGATTCAGCAGGAGACTTATCTACTGGATGTTTATTTTCCACAGTATTTAAGAGACAAGCTGGAGGATGCACAAAATATCCTCACCAAGGGAAGAGTCACAGAGCCATACCTATAAAGTAACAATTTTTGTGTGCCTATTCACACACGTGACATGCACACCTATGTGCTTGTATTTCTGTATAGGCAACTCCATTTTCTATAATCAGGAACATAACACAAAATGAAAAAAATGTTTTCAAAGCCTGATGATTTTACATTCAAAGGAGTATCACTACATTTTTTACAGAATCTGTTATGCAATAAAATATTTAATCACATTGTACATATCAGACCAGGGTACAGGTAGCTTACAGAGAAAAGATTGAAGACAGGTACAAAGACAAGTTTTAATGTGATCAGATGGCAACAGGGACTCCATTGTGCTATGTGATGACAAGAAAAAGGCACTTTCTTTGAAATTTGGCATAAGGCAATGCTTGAAGCAACAGTTGCAAAGAAAGCATCCTGTTCCAACCTCTTAAATATTAGGTGCATGCAAGTTTCTTACCTATTCATCTATATAATTGTATCTATTTTAATAAGCATGAATAATTTTTTATAATAATACTGTAAAGTTGACCAACAAACAGTTCATATCAAAGACAGTAAATATATTTGTGTATGCATTTTCAGTGTCTGCTGTCAAGGACAATTTTAACAAATATCTTCAGTACTTTAAAACATCTTCTAATTGAAACATATATTAACTGAGTATATGTGTCACCTTGGGAAAATTACTTTCTGCACTTCAATTTTATCTCCTATGAAAGGAGAATAATAGTAATATTTACTTCACAGGTTTTTGGGAAATTTAATGCACACAAAGCACTTGACACATTGCCCAGTATTTGGAATGCAAACAATTCATGTTAACTATTATTATTAAAAATGGTTCTCAAACATGGAGCCTCAATACAATTATGTTTCACCAACCATATCTTGGAAATAATAATTAAAGTACACTGAAGTATCACAATTATTAAAAATAAAATAAAGTATATTGAAACTGCTCACCAAAACGTGGTCAGTTCCACTCCTAGCATTCTAGTAGGAATTTCTGAGACAAGAGGAAGGGAACGGTTTTGTTGGACTGGTGCCTTTCAATGATGCTTCCCTATCCACACCCAGGTTATGTTCCAGGAAGTGTGACATGCCAGCAAATAAAAACTGCTTTGCGTGTTGCTGCAGGAAAATAAGTTGAGAGAATCTGATGTAGATTGTATGTCAGGTGGGGGGAAAAGAGTGAATAATGAGAGATGAGACAGGTTGCAGAGCCAATAGCCAGTTGAGACTGACCTTGGAAGCCATCATAGTAAAAATGAATATTTGCCTATAAAAATGTTAAACCAGTGTATTTTTAGGACTGCAAAATCAGTTAACCTTCATTCACTTAGCAAGTGCAGTGCTTTCAGAGCTTCACCTGGCCCCACCTCCTGAGGAATTAGCGATTATGTGACAGACAGGACCACTGCCAACCTGTACAGTAGGGGCCTTGGGAAGATGAGCAGGTAGCAAGCACAGAACTGTGTTGAAGGCAGGCAGAGATGGGATATGCTAAGTCTGGAAAGGCTACCCTGAAGGATAATAAAATGGAAAAATAGGTAAAATAAATGCAAGGAACTGGGCAACAACTTATAAAACACTATATTCGGGTCTTCATTATGTCAATGCATGAGCATACCTGCATATATAAACATATGTTTTTCATTCATGCAATAACATTTAACCTTAAGATATTACCTAGTTTTGTACATTAAGGGAGTATGTACCTTCACGAGTGTTACCACTTACTGAATATACAAACCTGGGTTAGTTCATTGTGCCACTGTTCCTTTTTCTCAAATGTCGTAGTGATAATAAATCTCCTGATGGATTAGGGGTTAAATGAAAGAATTAATGTAAAAATTTTTGTGTGGTCCCTGTCACTTAAGTGCTCAGCAAATTGCCTCATGCTTATTATCTTTGCCAATATAGAAACAGATCTCTTTGCTTACACTATCTGGGATCCTTTTTTTAGTTTCCCATAGAGATATTCCACATTGATAATGAATTAAATGCAGACTCAGTGAATGGTAGACACATCTTATTGGTTTAATGGAAAGGACTGAAGGGTGGGATTTCAAATTGTTAAGTGGATGATTAGAAACGGCAATTGGCCACAAATACCCCTGGAGGCCCTATTGTAAGAAGCCCCACAATCTCACCTGATAGGAAGCTCACGGTGTATCTGGAGCAGTGCACATAAGTATTCTCTTGCCCTCTTCCCCCATTTGCATAGAAGGGCTGTCAAGTAACAATTCACTCTGTGATTTCTACTTTTAAGTAGTGGAATGGAAGCCACCCAGCCCACTCTAGGTCTATGAAATAATCTCTTCGGGAATATGAATTTGGAACTAGATAAATAAATTCTTTCTTTTTGGTTATGGGAGCCACCCACATTCTTGGAATAATTTTCTGTTTCTATTTAAGCAGTCCTGTGTTTCTGGCACTTGCATTCACAATATTTTAAAGTAAGTACATGCTATGAATTTTATTTCAAATTTAATCCAAAACTATGATTATATCAATAAATTTATTGATGTAAGATTCTATTAATATTATGCTGAGAATATAAAAATTTATCCTATAATATATTTAAGCACAAAACTGTGAAAGACTAAAAAAAAAATTACCTTCAGTTTTACGATAGGAAAATAGAGGCACTGAACTGCACTGAAACTGGGATATGATTTTTCTGCTGGAATTTTACTGATGATCTAGTGTGTGTGTGTGTGTATATATAT
>NW_004955457.1:4350025-4460795 GCF_000276665.1 Chinchilla lanigera
TATATATATTAGTGCATAACCCATGAAAATCCATGAAGAAAGGGAATCTGGTAGACATACTAGCAGAATGGGAATGACGTTTATAACATTGTATATTCAAAGTCCTGGACAGGATAAATACATAATTCCAGGATAGTCAATCCTTTTCTCATACCTGAGAGACTCCCTGAGAACCACCATCGATTATGGTTGCTCAAGGGGCTTACAGGTAGCTGGAAATGTTTTCAGACATATTAAATTCCTACAGCTGCCATATAGAGAAAAAGAAAGAAGAGAACTATGAAAGGCACTTCATGTGTTGTAACAGTTGCTTTGTTTTGTCTGTATTTTGCTATTCTTTTTTTTTTTTTTACTATTCTCTTTAAAATAAAAAAAAGAGAGAGAAAACATAGGAAATCAAATCTGTGTCAAGCAGGAAATGGAGAATTGTCTGTCTAGAAGTAGGTTCTAATTCAAATTGTACACAACAGGTAAAATAACCTCCAGTTCTATGTGAGTAATGCCTACCTAAATCTAACAAAGTTTATAGTAGTAACTGAAAATACCCCTTACAAATTTGATTTTGTTACAGTGAAAATTTTTATGTTTATAAATTAATAAAAATAAATTTTGGTGTTGATTATTATCAGTTGTATACATTTAGAGCTCATGGCCTAATCTTTTCGATTTATTTCAACATTCTTTCTCTCTCACAGTTGATGGAAGGCATAGAATTCATTTTACTAACCCAGAGGAGTACACTATCAATATTAATTTTCATTCTCAACACTGAATAAAAGGATATTCCCCATTATTACAAAGAAAAAACTATTTAGGATATCTAAATGAAGAATATACAGTATATAACAGAGTAAAATACTAATCAAGAAAAGCTACAAAATGATATTATTCTCTTAAGGCTTTCATCAAAGCAGTCATAGAAAGAAAAAAATGAAATCTAAGCAAAAGTGTTCAAATAACCACCCATAGATGCATAATGTAAATACTCCTACTCAGCGTATTAGAGTGTCCTGCATCGTCTCGCTGTAATTTGTGGTCGTTTCATCAGCACAGAGCATTGTCTTTAAGCCACAGTGTACATTGCTTTTAGGAGTTAAAGGAAACGGAGAGCGTGAAAAAGCTATGAAAGCAAGCAGACTAATTTGTGGCAATATTGAACTGAATAAAGGCTGATTTCATCAAAGGCAGATGGAAAGATATTTCTGGTTTTTCAAATGTTAATGAATAAATAGCCTTTAATTTCATAAATGTTCAAAGTTATTCTGAAGATAATTACTTCATAAGATTTTCTCATTTGCACTGCGTGCAGCAGCTGCACTGAAGATGAGGGGAGATGGGCGCATGGCATGTGGGGCAGCAGGTCAGAGCTCATTAACATAAGACAGAGAGGACGTCTACACACTGCGAAAGTTATCAGGGAGGGGAGCCTAATGAGGAGCACATTCATCTCAAACTCACATGCGGAAAAGCCGAACTGGGTAAGAATTTATCCCAGAAAGACTTGGCCTTTTTGGCGAAGGAGACTGTCACCCCGAAACAACAGCCCTAATTTTTGCTGTGCTGGAATTAACTAAGTCCAGTGATCTGGTCTTGGATAGTGCATGTGGACATTCTTTTCTTAGGACGTGCTGGCTCCTACATTTAGGAGCAACTTAGGGAAAAATGTGTCAAGGAGTGTTAAAAATACCTAGTAGTTCTGCTTTACAAAAAGCATCTGTGTTTATTGTCTAATATGCTGTATGGAAGCTTAGCAAATGAGTAACTTAGATTCTGATTTGTCTCTTACTCCCTAATTCTCCTCTGGGGCCCATAATTTTAATGTAGTGTATTTTTCTGTAATACTTTTATTTTGTATCCTAATATTTTTTGAATGGACATTTATATAATCATATAAATAGAGAACTGAGATTTTCAATTTTAGATCAAAATCAATCAGATGTAAAACAAAGAACGAGACAGTTCACTGTTTGGTTCAATGTCACATGGCTAATTTGTTATTAAGACAAAATAAAAGCATATATTTCTGGATTATTTAGATTGTATCTATGCTTCTTATAAGACAGTCAAGACTAAACGAATTAGAATAAGCTTGTTTTCTTATATATATTTCAGGATCCTTTCCAATATCTAGTGAATCAGAATCTCTGTGTGCAGTCCAGAAATGAATGTTATTAACAAGATCTTAGATAATTCTTGAGAATTTTAACATTTTAGAACAACTGTGGTATACCATGCCATAGGATATGGGATTTTATTGAATTTTTCTTTGGGATCTCAGAATGTTTTCTTCAAATTTTTGCCCATAGTTCAGTTTGGTAGAGGAAGATATGAAATTGTTGAACATGAGACAAAAAAATAAACAAGTAAAAATGAGACAGATACTTTCAAGGATAGATATTTGACTGAGAAAAGAGTATAGCATACATTGTATCAGGAAGATATGAAACACAACAATGGTAATGTTTCAGGTGGAGTATAAGAAGCACGTATTTTAGAAAAAAAATTGACTGTCTTCTTTATCTGAATTATGAAGGTTTTGTAAATAGGATAAAAGATGTCACATGTAAAGACAGTTGGTACTGATTATATTTTGATGATAATAAATATATTTTTATAGTGTTTTCTTTCATGAATCTAGACTGGTAGACTAAGGAAGTGGAATGCCTTCTGAGCTTAGATAAATTTTAGTTTGATCTCTATTATCTTCATACATTTCTATCAAAGTTTAAATTCAGAAAAAAAGCTTTCAATACTTAGGCATGAAGTTAAATGAACATCCTTCAGAATTGGAGGTATAATGCTCTATTTACTTCCCAGAGGAAGAAAACCTCTATACCTGGGGCAGGGAATGACCTCGCTCCTTACCATTAACTGTACCTCCTGCAGGATAAGCTACATCACCTGTGAGTTTATTAAAAATGTAGAATCTCAAGCTCTCACCTCAGCCCTACTGATCAAACATCTTCATTTTCAACAAGATCCCCAAGCAATTTATTGACACTTGGGAAGCAACTCCTCTGGGATCTGTGAAGATGAACTTTGACTCCAGTCTCCTTTCCAGTTTGCAGTATTCCAGAATCTCAAATCAATTTTCTTAATTTAAAATGCTTTCCATGGGGGCTGGGGATTTAGCTCAGTGGCACAGCACCTGCCTGGCAAGTGTAAGGTCGTGAGTTTCATTTCTGGTATTGGAAGAGAAACAAAACAACAACAAAAAAAAAAGATAAAATGCTTTCAATGACAATAACTATTTTTTAAGTCTAAAATTATTTTTATTAAATTAAGGTTTACATTCTATGGTGTCTTTGTCACTTTCTCATTGCTGGGGCAAAATAACTGACACCCACAGCCCACGGGAGGAGAGGTTTATTTAGGCTCATGATATCAGTCCACTGTCGGCTGGTTCAGAGGCAGAAATGGCACAGAGGAGGAGCCTGGGTAGAGGAAATCTGCTCACATCATGGCAGCCAGGAAGCAGAGAGAAAAAGAAGGAGTGGGAAGGCAGGTTCACCCTTCCAGGTCATGCCGCAGTAACACACCTCTCCCAGCCAGGCTGCATTTCCTCAATATCTCTGTTTTACTGAAAATAAGACCTAGCTGGACAATACTCAACCTTAAAAACTAGAGATCAAAACTACCAGCCCCAATCAGCCTGTGCTTGCCTTACCTGCCACCTCTGCTCTCTTGCTTGGTGGCTACTCTATACTGCAGGTGAGGCAAGGGTAGGTTGATCCAGGCTGGCATTTTTGATCTCTAGTTTTCAAGGCTGATTATTTTCTGGTGAGGTCTTACTTTGGGGGAAAGAGGTAGCAAGTCAGCTATGAACTCAGCAGTGGATGAACCTACTTATGACTACAGTGTCTCATGATCTAGTCACCTGCCAAGCACAGGAGACACCCCAGATTTGGACTATAAAGTCATAGCATTCTAATGGCTCCACAGTGTGATTTCATTCTACTGATTATGCCTCCTCCCCTTCTTTTTACCAAAGCGCTGCTGTAATGCTCTAAGTGCTTTTTGTGAGAAGCGGTTGTTAGATGTTCATATTCCTTCTCTGCCTATACCAATGTGCACTGTGACATTCAGTTTAACCATTGTTTTCCCCATGACATTTTCTATAATATCTCCATCTTCAGCACTCTGCAATCCCATAGCATCTGGATCACGTCTCTATTCTGTGCTGCTTAGTACATTCACTGTTAACTGCAGATTTAGATGTGTCACATCTCTTTGCTGACCCTCAGTTTACTGATTTGTACAAGAGGAATTTCTGCAAAGCTAATAGACACACTGTGTCATAATTTATGAAAAATTATTGAAAAAGATAAGATTCTCATTAACTTTGATCTTGTTCCTGAAATAATATATTCCCTCATAATCACTGGGGTGCTGGGATCATGTTTGTGCACTTCCATAGTCTCTACAGATTATGTACATGAAAAGAAATAAAGGTACACTCAACTATATTTCTATGTTTCCTATATCTTGTATATGTGAAAAGTGTATCAGTTCATTTTCTTTAAAGGCCCTAAATGTTTATGCGTTCTCTTCCTTAAGCACTGTCTTTACAAATGCTGTTCCAACTCCCCGTGTTAATGAGCTTCAATCATATAATAATCACACTTTATTTCTACTAGAATTTCCTCAGGGTTAGAAGGTGTTTTTTGGCTCTACCATTCCCAGCTCCTCAATTGAAAATAGTTGTTAGAAATACCAGGTACAGGTTCAGGGAATATCTTAGTGATAGACTGCTTGCCTAGCACATGTGAGGCCCTGGCTTTGATTCCTAGCACAAAAGAAGACAAAATACAAAAAACAAAAAGTAAAAACAAAACATGTCAAGCGTTAGTTTGCTGAAGTTAGAGTATCAGTTATACAATTAGCGGAGTCACCTTAAAATACAATTATACTTATTTCATGTTTCAGCTTTCTTCTTCTGTCTCTGTCTCTGTCTCTGTCTCTCTCTTCTACTTTGAGCCAAGGTTTTCCTAAGTCATTATGTTTGAAGGCTGAGTAACAATTTGCAATCATTCTGCCTCAGCCTCACAGAATGACAGGATAATAGGCATATGCCCCCATGCCTGCTTTGTGTTTTAGATTCTTTACCTTTTTAAAAAAAGATTTATGGTGGTTTTGAGAGATTAACTGTGTTAACATATAAATTGCTAAAAGGAATTGTGATATATTGAGTCTCATCATTAACTATGATTATGAAGATTATGAAAATGATAACGTGTGTTACTATTTGGGAAGATACCATCTACCAAAAGCTTGAAAAAGTTTAGAAATTTTTATTATTACTTATCCCAAATATAACTCTTTTATAGGTAAATGAGAGATTCTTCTTGGTTTATTGATGAGTTGAACTTTAAGGAACTCTGAACTCCTTTCATTGGTCAAATATTGTATAGATTTTATGTACTATATACCTATAGTACCTATAGTATAGTATACTATATACATAACAAATAAAGTCAATCATTCTAGTTTCAAGAAACAGAAAATTCACAAGGGAGTCTCATGGGCACTGAAAATCAATTTTTCATTGAATTATCAATTGGGTAACACTGTTGTTGATGTTGTGACTGCTGATTGTACGTACTGATGAGTGTAGAGAATTAATCATGATTCTGGTTAATTTGTGTATTCACTAGGGAACATAAAGTGCAAAATGTAAAATAAATCTCATTCTTTTCCAATTTGCTTGGATATTTTGAAATATATATGTTTATTAGTAGAAGATTATGTTTAGTGCTTATAATAAAACTAGCATGAAAATATTAGAAATAGCTAAATGTATCAAGAACCTAAAATTCACTTCAAAAGCAAAGCATTATATTGTGTATAGCATTATAATTCTGATATACTCTTGTGTTCCTGCTTTTGGTATTATGAGGAATAAAGTGGGGTAAGATGAACAATGCCTATGCTATGGGTCCCACAATGGCCTACCTGTCATAAGTTTGCTCCCTGGGGTGGTATTGTTGTGGGTGACAGAACCTTAGGGCCAAGAGGGGCATCATTAAGTCTGGGGTGAACCTTGGAAGGGACAACAGGGATGGGCTTCTTCCACTTTCTTTTAATCTTTTCTTCCTAGCCATGAAGTCAGCAGTTTTCTCCAGCAGAGGCTCCCAGCCCTGACCATAGCGTACCTCCAACAGCGGTCTTCAGCTAGTAAGTCCAGACATACAGGAATCTCTAAGACATGAGCCAGAATACGCCTTTCTTCTTTAAAAATTAACTATCTCAGGTATTTTGTTATTCCAGAGTAACACCACAAACACAACCTACAAATTAGAGAGGTGGCCTCTAAGATTCTAAGAGATCCAGCTATATTTTTTAAATGGAGCTTTTATCAAGCCATGTACAATTGTTTACTTTTTAAAATCTGGCAGAAAAAGGCAGCTACTGCTGGAAATAAGATCTGTGTATTCTGGCAGGTGACTCTTGAGAATGGTGTAAATGTTTTGAGTTGATAACATCAACCGCTAAATAGAGAAAGATCACATGAGCAGCTATCAAGCTTAACTGATCAATTTCTTTGTCCTGGGATGGCTGGACCTAGCACAGTGAGTATTAGAGCTTCACAACTGTTTTGTAGTGTTTGCAAACTTTGCTGCCTTAGCAAAGTGGTGGTGTTCTTCACTTTTTTCATTTTTTTTCTCCTTCCCACATTCTAGTGACATGGTGATTTTCAAAAGGAACTTGTCATTCAACTGCTACCCTCTGAGGAAGTTCATGGCTTAATAGGTGAGAAGTCAAGCATAATTAGTGGAAAAAAGAGTCTCCCAGAAGTCAAAGTAAGTCTTTTTGTAAATAACTCCCACCAGACTTACTAGAAGTACTGCCTTCGCAGCATTCAACTTTCACTTTTTTAGTGACAAAAAATTTTGAAGTAATTATCTTGGCTTGATTTCTGAGTATAATATAGTGGCTTTCTATGAAGGAACTGTGCTGGATTTGCTTTTGTTTCTTGCCTTTCATGAATGATATTAGAGTTCAAGGAACAAATTTCCATTTAAGACAGATTTAAATAAAATACATCGCTGCAGTCAACACAAAGCAAACACTAATAATTTGAGGGCTCAATTTCCTTAAAAGATGAAATAATTTTAGGTTAATATACAAAAGTTACCTTGTAATGATTTCACTTGCAGTTTCTCTAAGGGAGGCGTTCTTCAGCTCCAACTGGTTTCTCAACAGAAAAATACACTAAAAAAAACCAACAAAGGGCATATTATGGCAAAGCAATAGGAAGTCTATTTGAATGACAGGAAAAGATAACATGCATATTTTAGGCCCGACCTTTTCCTATTATAATCTTTTGAATTTAAATTTCTCCCAAGACAGAGTATAAGTGAATATTGGCAAACACCACTGAATGGAGTATACCATGTGTGTCTTATAAATTCAAATTATTTTAAACTTTTTCATAAAATGCAATATATGTATATTTATAAATGATCCCTAGTTCTCAAATAAATATATGGGCTCTTTGTCAAAAAACTTATTTACTTTATACTTTAAAATACTTTAATATTATTTAAAGTACCCATAATGGTTTTCTTTTAAATCTGAAGATTGTTTTAAGAATTACAACTAAGGGGGCTGGGGATTTAGCTCAGCGGCAAAGCGCCTGCCTGGCAAGTGCAAGGTCGTGAGTTCGGTTCCCGGTACCGGAGAAAAAACCAAAAAACCAAAAACAAAAAAAAAAGAATTACAACTAAGGATTGCAAGAATAGATCAACATTTCATAAAAGTTTCTTAAACTTTGACTTTCCAGAATGCAGAATCCTGTCAGTGTATCCAGCTCAATTATGGTTCCTTCCCTGTACGGAGGTACAGAGGTAGCACACACTCACAGATACTCTGGTTTTTGGTTATTCTCTGGGTATGTGAAAGTGTGGTTTAAAAAAAATGATTTAAGTACAGTGCCATTCTCCCTCTTTGCTCTGTCTCTCCTCTTACCCTGGGCCATTGTCTTAAATTTTGGACTATGAAACAACACAGAGTGTCTCAGTGGAAGTTTACATTTGACCTTTGCCCTACCTCTTGCTTGGGAATGCACTCGAGATAGCACGTTGTGTTCTCCTACCCTTTGCTTCCCACCTATGCACAGCAGAGAGGACTCACAGATTAGGCATTCTATTCATAATGAAAAACACAACAAGGCAAAGTAAAAAAAAAAAAAAAAAAAAGAGGACATGGGGACAATGATCCTTTTCCTTTTTGGAGGGAGAGAAAAGTCAAGGCTAACCAAAGACATTCTAAGCTTTTCAAAAGAAAAATGGACTAAGACCCTAAATAAAGTGCTGTGGAGAACAGAAAGCTTAGTAATTCAAGGCTTGTAAAACAGAATGTCTAAGAGAAATGTTTGCATTGAGCTCAAAATGTCTGATCATCCACCAAGCAGATGGAGGACCAGAAGTAGATATAACTCCAAGGTTATTACTTGAAAGAACACTAGATAAAAGATATATGAATGTATTATTTTACTGTGCATGGAACAAGATAAAAGCAGCATTCTCCCATAGAAATGCAGGTAAACACTATTCCCACTACTGATTACAGTACTGATGGTAACTCATTGAATACGTGTTATATGTCAGTCGTTTTACTAAGCTCATTACATAGAAAAACCTCATGTTAACCCTATAAAAAAATCTTATACAGAACTATCATCCTTACTTTGCATATGAGCAAACTAAAACTGACAATACACAAAAATAACTTGCTCATCTTGTTTAGTGGCAAAACCCCTGGATCATTTAGAACAACTTTATTCAAGCTCATTGGGAGTTGTCATGCAGCCATCAGCTGCCAGGATGGATAACAGAAGCAGCTGTTACCCTGTGGGGTTCATACATAGCAGCAGAGTCAACACTGTAGTCACTATTCTGGGTAGCCCCTTGCTTTTGTTCTGGCTCTGCAGAGTTGAATGAAAGTCACATCCCAGTTTCGGTCCATCTTAGTTTTTGAAGCAAATGTGGGACAGTTTCATTCATCATGGCATGTTCCATTCAATGTAGCATAGACAAGAGTCAGGGGATGGAGCAGAGTGAGTCAGGGGATGGGCATCATTCCCTGGCATTGTGGAGTTTATAGCTGTGCTGACAAAACATGTAATGACTGAATAAAGATACAAGCATATCATTGAAAACATGGGCTAGGAAGGAAAAATAGAGTAAAGAAAACACTGGGCTTGGACATGATCTAGTCTGACAGGGTCTGGGACATCTTATCTAATAAAGGGGAGTGAGGAGAAATTTGAAGGGAGAGAAAGAAGTAATCAAGTGAAAAGAAAGATGGGTCGGGTGAACAGCAACTATAAGGAATTTAAGGAAGGAGGAAGACACTGAGGAAAACTGAAAGACAAATCGTGTGTGTGGAACTCAAGGCTAGAAAAGGAAACTGACATGAAATGAGACTGGTGTAGAAAGAGCTAGATCATACACTATTGTAGGGGTTTATACATAGAATGAGCAGATAATTACTTCTGCTTGAGATGGTCCTGGGTTACAGTTGCCCCAGGAAAAGTAAAAACTGTGTCCCCCTCTCATATATAAAGTGTCTGGCTTTGAATGATAAATGATATGATTATCAACTTACAAATAGTATTATACATTTTCTCATTATAAGAATACAATCAGAAACCATGAAAGAACATAATGCAAAGAATAACGTGATCAGATTTGAGTTTTGTAAAGGGTTCCTCTAATGGCAAAGGGAGAATAGACTGGGAAGTAAAAAATACGGCTTGAGATTTAATCCCAGTTTCTCTCAAAGTTGGGACATAATGAGGTTGCATATCTCTTTCTATAGTCTGTGGGGGGACACGGGCTCATGTGTGTCTTTACCTTGTGAAGAAATGCAGGGTCTGTTTTTTCTAGTCTGTTTTTTCCCAGGTGCTCACAGTCATTCCTCTGTTCCTGGCTGACTTGGGTAACATATATATGTAATAATAATAATAATAGTAGTAATAATAATAATAATAGTTGATGTAACTTCTGACATGACATCTAATATTAATTTTCATCTTTGCAAGATAAGTGCTATTATCATTCATGTTTCACTATCAAGAAAACTAACTAAAGTTAATCAAATAATAAATGACCAAGTGTAAATTGGAACTTATGAAACCAGTTCCCAGTGATGGGGTGCCTACCCATTATCTTCTAACACATGGCCCCTCCATTTGACCGTGAAGTAGGCATTATGCCTTAAACTCCAAGTACCTCATTTGCAACTAAATACACTGCCTAACATTTGCTTCCTGTCCCTCATGTTTCCCCGACATTACTGGAAGCACATTATGAATGAAAAAATTCCTAACTCACAGCTCCGTTCTGACTCTGTGCTCACTGTCTGTTTTGAGACATAAAAGAATAAAGTGAAACTAGGATACTGAGTGAAGTGGGATTTCCCAGTCTGTGATGAGGCTCTCACAAATCACTGCAGGGCACCGTTTACCTTCAGTATCCTATGCTGTACACTGTCCAGGGACTCTAATGCCTGCCATAAACCAAGAACCAATTTAACTCACTAATTCTGTACATATTGGCTTTTCCTTCCCCACCTAAATACACTCGTCACTATCTCATAATCCTATGTGGGCCCAGGAAATCTAACCGGAATTGCTCTTAAGTAAATAAAAACTGATTTTTTTCCTTTGGAATATAGTAACAGAACCTTTGTTGAGAGTCTTCAAGGGCTCTGGTTTTCTCCCTGTATGACTTTTCCAGAGAGGTTGACAACACTTTGTTTCCTACTTCTCTCCCTCCCCGAAGTGCAAGTGTAGTGAGGAAGAACATTCACGGAAAGTTAGGCAAAGTACTTTGTTATTCCTCTCAGATAGGCAACTAAGGGCGACAGAACTCAAGAAGCCTATGGTGTACGGAGGGAGAGTGGTTCTCCCAATGCTCAGGAAAGATGCACAGGGAGTCTGGAGTCTCGTGTGTGCATTCCCCAGAAGGTACAGAGGCCAAGGTCCCTGAATCACTGTGGGTTTTATAACTCAGGGTCAAAACAATGTGCTGGGCTAAAATATAAGACATCTTGTTCTAAAGGAACCGGACCAGAGCCCAGGCTGTTCCTAACAGCTCCTTCCTATCTCAAGTCATTCAATCACTGGCATATTCTAAAGTTCTCCTGAAAACTATAGGAAGAAGAAGTAGGACCTACATTGGTCATGACTATCTGGGGACCGTCTTGCTAAGTTGATACTCCTCTCAGTGTGAATTTGCCCAAATGTTAAATAGGGTCACGGTGATAATCTACAGTTAATTGTGGCTTATTCTGTGGTGCTTCCTCTTCCCAACGTCTCCTCCCCTCAGCTTAAGTAAAGAGTACTGCTACCTGAGTATAGTACTTTTCTTATCTGCTGCAGTGGACATACATGGAAATAACTAATGATACTCTTGGTACTTGTATTATACTTTTACATGATACTCATGGGCAAATCTTGATGATATAAAAAGATGAAATGAGACCTTCCAGGACAGTTCTCCACATGGCAAGACATCAAAGAGCACTTTGGCGGGTAAAGAATATGACCTCTTCTGCTCATGCCCCTGTTGTTTGTTTTGGGATGCTGAGCATTACAGCAAAGCAAGAATAGACATGTACTGGAAGGGAACTATCACTTGCTTCAGTTTTGTAAAAGTAGCTGAGTTTAGGTTCTAGGGCAAGAATGACCCAGTTCCAGTCCTAGTTTTGCTATCATTAGCTATGTAATCTTCAGCAACTTATTTAAGTCTAAGTTTTTTCATCTTTAAAAGGAGAATAATGTGTGACAATATAACATTTAGGAATATAGATATAGAAATCAAGAAAACTGTTATAAAACAAATTAATTTTAAGTCAGAGGAACAAAACACTCAATAAGTATCAGCTATTGTAGTTTTTATAACTTACCATTATTTTAAAGTTATAGAAATTTTGTTCTGAATTTATCCACTTGAGGTAGGTTCTGAATCTCCACAACCTGTTGCAATAAGGTCAGAGTCATACGAGATCGGTAAAATTTCTTTAGTGAGTGTAAAGAATATTGGTCTGTCTTCTCTGTGTTAGCTATAGAAAAGTTTTGTTGTCCAATGTTTAAAAAGACAAACCTTTAAATTCCATCCCACTTATATTCTGGTTGCTCCACAAAATTATAAAAACTCTGTACATTGAAATCTATCTAAATTGGCCGATATCTACCATAATTCCCTTCCATTTTCAAGTGGACTCTCTTCCCTATTCTTGACAACTAGATAATCTATTCTGGTCTGCTCTTGCTTTAGCGTTATGTTTATCTTCCTTGCTTTGTGCTGTTGAGATCTAAAGTAACTTGCTAAGCTTTAAGTAAAATAACATAAGTACCTTTAACTTAATATTCTTACAAATTATGAATAATATTTATTGAAGTTTACCCTGAGACAATAATTCTGGAGTATGAACTTTTAAAGTAAATAATAAAAGGCAAAATAAAAATGAGATATGGTCTATCACCATAGACTGTTAGTCTTTTACCTCAACTTTAGTTTTATATGTAAAAAATTGTTGGATTATATAATTTCTATGTTCTTTAAATGTTTCCATTTTAGAGACTGAACACATTATATTATCACTTTACTCTATTACAAGATTACAACCAGATATTTCACTTTATGCCCCTAGAATGTAGAAGCCCTAAAAGTTCATTGAATGCTATATCTTATATCACAGATGATGTGCTAAACAACTTTGTTAATATTATTTAATGAATAATCACAGCAATTAAGCATGATGTATAAAATCACCTATATCTAAAGGAGTCTTAGGCGATGGTATACATGAAGATTTTCTGATTCTGAAATCTGGGCTGGGGATTTAGCTCAGCGGCACAGCACCTGCCTGGCAAGTGCCAGGTTGTGAGTTCAATTCCCGGTACCAGAAAAAAATTTAAAAAAAAAAAAATGAAATCAGTACTCTAGCACAGAGTATCCTGCTACACAGAATCTAGTCAAGTAACCCAAGATAAATTGAACTTCTTCACATTGGAAAACCCCCCACTTCACACTTACTATTCTTAACCCCTTTTGTGAATAGTCTAGTTTTGTCTTTTTGAAGACCTGGATAAGAAAAAACATATTAAGAATTCATGTATAAGAAGATTGTGGTGAAATTCTTTTCATAAAGTATTGTTCCTTAATTCCTTCCTGTGATGAGTCTCCAAGAGTTTGATGCATGTGACTATACTCCATAATATTTTAGTCTCAAGGAGTCTCTAATAAAACTGAACTCCAAGAGAAGACAATAGCCAATAAGTATTCACTTATACAACAAATATTACTGGACCCATGCTCTGGATCAGATACCCTCTGTATAGCAATCACCACCTTGGCTATAACCACCATGCTGAAGGGCAGCCAGTTGTGTTTGAACTGGAAGCAGGACCATATTGAAGATGATGCTATAATGTGACGGCAGCTTTAAGGAACAAAAATTCAGCTCTGGTTGACAACAAAAGATGTTATATCAGGAGTAATAAGAGATCAACAACAAACATTTTTTCAGCAAGATAATAAATGGCCTTGCATGTCTGACCAAGGAGTTTAGACAATATCTGAAAGAAGATGAATACGCAAATTGCCTTGGATGTTATTTCTAAAATCAATTCAAAACATGAAAAATCGAGAATGATTAGCACAATCAAGCATGAATCCTTCAGTGCTGTTTTTGAAAGACGATGGATAATAATCCTTCTCCTCTGTCAATTTCCACTTTAGAAAATGAAATTTCCTGTCCTCGTTGTCTTCACATATTCAGTGTGAATAGACAGTTTCTCTGCTTATTTCCCCTAGGGGGATCATTTGCTCCAGTGCTGACTGCGAATCGAATCTGTGGCATTCCCCTTTTAGTACCTCCTCTGTCGCTGCCCCCTGTTGCTCTGTCTCAGGGATCCCATCCTCTTGCTAGCAATTCCACAGCGTCCTCCTCCTGGGCTCCTTCATTATGACTACAGAGATATGGGACAGCAGGTGTTATTTCCCAAATAATTTGCACTGAAGACTGGGGGAGTTGAGGCTTTTATTGGCCAGAATCTCAAGTTGATTACAAGGCTCTGCATTTTTAAAGAATGCAGAATCCCCAGCAGTACTAAGTAAAGTCAGTGTGTCAGTATGTCAAAATGTCAATAATAATAATGACAATAAAAAAGTCAAACTCCACACATTCATATTTCAAAGTCCATGAACTATAAGAATCTTCTATATCTTTGATTTTATAATTAATATATAGGCACAGAACTGTACATTATAGCTTTACAGTATGAAAAACAGTGAATGAGATAGATTAGAAATAACACATTCTCAGAAGTTTTCATCACAGGGGAAGATCATTAGGTTCTTACTGTAATTGGAGAGTTTTCTTTCCTGGCAGTTTATTTTTGATACATCCTAAAACCATCTGAATTTCTACTAGAAAGAGGAAACTGTCTTCATCTCTACCTGACAATAAATGGGATTCTCCTAGCGGAAAGCACATGGGAGAACAACTTGTGGTAGTTTTAGGGGCTGTGAAAGCTATTCTAATGAAAATATTCTAATGAAAATAATGAAAATTCGAATGAAAATGATATGTCATTTGAATCACATGGCATAACACATCTTTTTACAAATTTCAGTATAGTGCATGTATTCACTCATGAGGGAGCACAGTATAATAGAAAAAATATAGGCCTTTGCAATAGATGGACTCATGGTGAAATTGTAACTCTGCAACTTGGACAAAATTAAATTCTTTACTTAATCAATAGAGTGATGGCTCGGGATGTAGCTTGATGATAAAATGCTTGCCTAGGTTGTATGAGGCTCTAGGTTCAATCACCAGCACCAAAACAAAATAATAAGAATGAATAGAGCGATGATAAGAGATATAGCTAAAAAGGGTCTAGTAGAATCCCTTATTAATCATTTTAAGTTTGAGGCAAGGGGAAAACAGAAACTTTAAAGATAAAGTTATGCATAGTGATGTAAGTAGTTTAAATGTAATGGAAGTACATAAGAGGTATACTTAATCAAACTGTGGAAAAAAGACACCTGTCACTACAAATTTTAATGTGGCACCTGAAAGACAAAAGGTAGGTGAAGTAGATGAATGAATGATAACTTTGGAAAGAGAAAATGTGTCTCACCCAATGGAGAACTGTAGTGCCACAGCGTTTCAAAGTCCTGAGTAAGAAAAAACCTTTATCATTTTTCTCTAGGAAAAAAACCCAAATTTTCTTAATTAAAAGAAATATAGATTAATAATATAATTTATAATTTTGAAGGATTATGATGAAACAAGTTTATTTAGTTCAAACTGTATTGCATACCTAAAGAAAAGATTAATATGTAGTAAACAACCAAATACTTCCACTTTTGTTTATTTGCATGGATTAGCTTTGTGCTGTCTCCATTTTATTACCATTACATGAAATACTGTCCATTACAGAAACTTCTAGAGTTTGCATTAATCCACACATTAGACCCTTTAACAAGTAACACACACACACACACACACATACTCTTGTGTACTAAGATTCTTCATCTATGACACTTTAATGTAAAGATTTTCTGTAGAGATAATATTTAATTTTAAGCACAAAGTAAAAAACAGTTTTGGTGATATTATTTCATAAAACATTACTTTAGTAGAACTAGAAAAATTGGGACACTAGCCAAAATTGTCTAAGAAAGAGATATATACTTCATAAGAACTTTCATATTCACTGTATGCTTTCATATGTTTGGCTTTATGTAGAGCAATATAAAATGTCACTTTAAATTATTTTTCTCATACAACAAATCTTGTTCAATTAAAAGTAAGATACTTCTTAACTTTTAAAGTCTCTCTTTCTCTTGCTAGACGAAAATTAAGTATTAGGTATTAGGATATGAATGGAGAATAAAATAGTTATCTTTTCTCTAATAAATAGAAAATAGCTTTCTTTGTGTGTATAAATGAATGTATTCCCTACGGAGTTCTTGCATTGAACACAAACATTAAAAATCAAGTATAAAATCACATCTTATTACTATGGTAAAGTTAATTAAAGTTAGGTCAAGTCTGAATAAAATAAAGTCACGTTGCGTTACATTTCTCCAATAAAAGTTTGAGAATTCAGTATCTTTAATTTTTTCCAACTAAAAATCTCCATTCTCAGAATCATGGTTGATGGCAAAGATAAATAGAATTGATTCTAAAGCATCCAACAGGCAATGTAAAAACCATTTCTGCTGAACATATTCTTTCTACTTTGGGAATCCGAAGCCTAATCTTGTTACATTTGAATGTGTAACCCCTGTCCTGTCACATTCTGATAAGCATCTTTTAGTGCTGGAAGAGCAATTTTCTCCTCAGCTTTAAAATCTGCCTTTACTCTAAATAGCAAGTGATTTATAGTCAACTAGTAAAGTTTATTTTTGAAATAACATGTATTTTTATCTCTATGAATAGTTTTGTGGTTTGGAAAGCAATTGAATTTGTTGTTTGGATATACACATGTAGTCTTCCTCCTTTTATTTACCTCAGTGACTTTTCTAACAAAACTTCCCTTTGTTTGCATCTTGTCTTTAAAGGATCCTGCCTAAGAATTCTTTTGAAAATTATTTAGAGATACCTAATGTTATGGACAAAGTGGAAAAGTGATGATAGGTAGACTTTCCAGGCATAATTTGAATTATTTATTAGTACGATACTATAATCATTTTTGGCTTCCTCCACAAAGCTTTTATGGAATATATGTGTTGTTCCTATAATCACATTCATTAACTTCTCATATACTAAAAAAAAAAACACTTGTACATAGACCAAAATATGAACTGTAGCAGCATTCAAAGTACAAAATCTTCCACATGAGTAAATTTATCCATAGCCTTAAAATCCACCACCTTAAAATCCCCTGTATCATCCTAATATAATTCTTTAGAGAGTTAGTACCAAATAAATTTGAATTGCGATGTCAATTTGATCATTGTCCATTTTAGGAGAAAACTCTTATGCCCAGTTCTTCATATTTCCATAGAAATTTCTACTAGAATTATATCTTTTCACTTCATTTACTCTTTCCAGAAGACAAGGGAAACTTCATTTTTTTACAACTTGAAAGAAGATGCCAGGTGTGTTGGTTTCAGATGATTCTTCACTTTTCTTTTGATAAATCCTCCCTCAGAAGTTTTTACATCAGTTTACAATCTCGTATATTATATTTAGGAGCCTGTGCTTCCATGGTGAGACTTATCCTTGTCTAGCTATGTCAGTGAATTGGGGAGAGCAAGGATACACCTGCTGATTCACTGATAATCCGCCCTTGCCTCCATTGTGAGTAGTAAGGGTGGCTTATTAATAATATAATATTTCTGCTTCTATTTTCTCTTACTTGTATAAATATCTTGTTTCTGAACTCAGATTGAGATGATTGATGTTTCTACTGGTCTTTACAGTACTGGTGATTTATGGAATATAAAAGCAAAATTTCCCATATGTTTGATGATATCCAAGAAGCTCCTCTCAAGTTCTTTTCTAGGATGAAAATAATTCAGTTCCTTGTCTCCTTAGCAGTGCTTAATGCTGGGACAGCTATACCACAAATTACTACAGTAAATTAGATGAAACATTGGTTTTGAAATTATACTATATGGATAATTTTCATAAATGTTAGTACATAACCGAATCTCTTGAAGGTGTTGTTAAAGTCTGATTTCTGACCCCTACCTCCAGAACGTATGAGGTGGGATTGAGGATTGACATTTCTAAAGGTGTTGCTGATGTTTCAGGTTTGGGGACCACTTTTTTTTTGGAGATTGGACCAAGACCCTTGCCCTGTGGTCTCCTGAAGTCACTTAGTGCAGGTTGGGTTCAAACTCGCAATTACCTTTCCTTAGCCTCCTAGAAGGCTGAGATTCAGGCATGTGACATTGGGCTTGTCTTGGGGACCACAGTTTGAGAACGATTCTTCAGGGCAGATGATTCTCACACATAGTGACAATTTAGACTAACTGAAGGAGGTTCTTTAAGATACCAGTGCTAGAGCTTTTTTCCAAGATAGGTTGTTTTGATTGATAAGGGGCTCAACTATCAGTATTTGCTTTTTGATGTTCTTTTGTGTTTTCTAAATCAAGACACCTAAGGATACTTAGACATCTTCTGGTTACCTATCTACTTCCTTAGTAATTACCCCCAGGTTTCCTTAGGTTAGAAACTCAGCAGAAAAAAAACTCCACCCTGAAAATCCCGCTAGAAAGACCTGTTAGGGTGTAAATGCCACAAACTTCCCCAACTAGATGCTATCTTTAATTAGGTTCTTGGCTTACAATAGCAGCTGGCAGATGACCATAAGATTAGCTCTATCTGATTAAAGCTGGCAGTAGCAGGCATTTGCCAGAATAAAGGGCCTTTATTTCTACTGTCTCTGTGAGAAAATTGGACAGAGTTTATTGCTCATTTTATATTAGAGTGTATAAGTAAAAAAAATCAGACAGACATTAGTTTTGATGCCCAGTGGGATGATATAATTTGCCTAATGCACATAGAGCATTAGTGGGAAGTATACCAAACTTGAATTTTACTTCTGAGTTTCTCTGATAATAGTATTAATTCAGCTCCACTTTATATATATCCATATACATATTATATATGTTCTCATTTATATCAATATATAGATAGATGGAGATGTTTATGGTTATATATGCACTCCAAATTTTCATATATTTGGATGAACATGCCAGGAAACATAAAATTAAGAAGAGTCCATTTCCTCTAATTTATAATTGTGAAAAAAATCCTTTTTACCCACTGTGTATAAGTTAACTGAACTTTCTACTTGAAATGATTTTTAAAATACCATCCTCACTAAAAGTAAGCAAAGACAATGAAAACAGAACAAGTGCACATTCGAGGGTGAGCTCTCAGTTTTTCAAAAATAGAAAGGAGCCTGCAGCTATTAGAACTATTATAAAATTGCATTTTTTGTCATATTAAAAATAGCTATCAATTGAAAGGACGATTTCTTCCTCACATGTTGAAGAGCACAAATCAACTACATGCAGTTGAAGACAAACCCTAAGTAGTACAGCAATTACACCTATGTACTTAGAAATACCGCTAATATGTGGAGGAGCTAAGCTAAGCTTTCTTGATGTGAATCATTAAGCTATTTTGTTAGTAATGCCCAATATTATCAGCTGCAAAGATGAAACTGAAAACGTAATATTGACGTATGAGGAAGATAATTTCACAACTGACAATAGTAAGAGGAAATCATGAGCAGATCAGAGCAGGGATCTTTGGCTTTGTTTGTTTATTTGGCCAATTGGTGTCTGTTGTTCTCAGCATGCTAAGTATGTTGTAAAACTCCTGAAATATTGTCACATCTTCTGAACTACCTTTAGGCAGGCATATGCTGAACTCATTTAAGAAAAATACTCTTGATATTTGCTAAAACTATTTAAAACCAGAGGGTCTTTTTTAACCTAAACTTTCTCAAAAATTTAAATTTTTTTCTACTTTGAAAAAAAAATGAAAATCAATAATTCACCTATGTCTTTGTTACTTATCCATACTAAAAGAAAATAGTTTTACACCTCCCTTCTTTTATCTCAAAATTTCATCATAGCCTTATTGATGTTTCTCTGTTGGAGATGAGGGCTGTCCTGTGCTTTGTTGAACAGAACCCGCAGTCTCCACGCATCAAATGCCACTAGTGTCTGCTTCTCTGGTTGTGATAATCGACTGTGGCTCTATAAATTGCCACTATCCCCTGAAGGACCAAATCCCATGGCTGAGCACCATTTGTACTTTTTTTCCCCAAGCTTGTCTCTAATTCAAATCATCTGTAAAATTGCTGCATCATTTTACAGACTGAAACTATCTAGAGTAAACAGGGACATTAAGTTTGGAGAACTTATGGGGTAGAAGAAATGTGGAATAGGAAAGATGCTACTTGCTTGAGATGTTTAAGATAGTAAACCATTTCCTATCAATTTCCCCATTCACGTATTTAGTAGAATAGATGAACTGTTGAGTAAATTAACCATTGGTTAGTTGTCGAGTAAACAAATCATTACAGAGATATAAGACTTGGGGGTTTCTGAGACATGGGAATAAGAGCAGTGGAGGAAGATAGGAAGATGGGAATTATAAAGAGGATATAATTTGCCATAAAACTGTGAAATGGGAAGAATATGACTGAAAGACTGGGGCTCAGAATGATTTTTCTGTCTATTGAACTTCTTGATGATATAGCAGTTTGACTTATGAGCAGGGAGAGATATCACTACACCAGAGATTAAGGTAGGGATTTTGAGGATGCTGAGGGTCCTCAGGATGGCAGGGCCATAACCCTAGAGCTTACCCCTAGAGCTTTGGTGGGTGACAGATGTAAGACCCAGGTGATGTCCAAAAGAGATCTTAAAGAAGAGGCTAGAAGGGATGGGATATGGGTCAGAAACTCACTGCTGGATATGTGTTTGAGGATTGGTTAGAGTAGCTGGACAAGCCTGCAGCACCTTCCCTGCTGTCAGGAATCTCAGAGAATACAGAGTCAGAGACCCAGGACACCCTCACAGCCTTGCTTTTTATGGGATACTGTTCTTCAAAGAGTTTTTTACACAATGATTTGAATATGTATATGGTAAACATAAGGGCAATATGAGGTAATTTCTGTGTCATATATTTATCTAATATACTCTACCAACCTCACAATATCCTAACCCTTTCTGTAACTACTTAGTTCACTATTTTCTTCTCTGCAAAGGAAATTTTCTTAAAAAGTATGCAATAATGTCTTTGTGGTTATTTTAATTAGCTTTACTGTTTCTCTGTATGAATAAAACTTTAAGATAATAAATAATAACTATTGTGTTACCTTCAGTGACAGACACTATCACTTATTTTTTTAAAAAGAAACGTGAAGAACATTACCTAGTTCAGTGGGAAAATATAGACTTCAAAGACATGAAATATATAAAACCACAATTTTTTGTGTATAACTTTCACTCTGAGTTAACACTTGCACCATTCCTTTAAGATCATGATACAGACTATATTAACCATTGTTATTCTCTAATAATTTTCTTACGAAATTTTGTTTCATTTTTTCCATAGAAGTAAGAAGAGTATTTTGTTATATTTTCTTTATTAATATCTACTGATGTTCCATTAAAATATAAGAAGACCACATTTGGAAACAATTATACACAGGATGAATTTCAGTCAAAAATGTTCATCTAAGGAAGCTCTTTCCAAAAACAAAGGATTACATTTTTATTAGATTTTTAATTGTTTTCCTAAATATTAAGCTAAAAGCCTTAACCACTTACATATATGTAAGTGGTTTCATCCATAAAAGACTTTTCTTTGTCCCACAATTTCACCTGTACTATTAAATGAGAGACACTAAACTTCAGTTCCATAATAGTATTATTATGACTATAAATACCCACACATACAGTACCCATGTTCTTATTTCATGATCATTTTACAAGTAGGAGCACAGTAAAACGTGATGTTTCTTTGCCTACCACTGTTTCTAAAATTGATTCAAAAGTATAAATACTCCATATAAAACATTCCCTGCAGATTTTCATTCTTCTAAATTGCTATTTTGAAGATTTTTTTCAGTAGAAAGAATGAAATTTTTGTATAAAATACTTTTTTCCCCATTTTTGATCTGGATTCCCCTGTACCACTGGAAGCAAATTGAGTTCTTAGAGTTGTCCGAGGACAAGAACGGAAATTCGTCATCATCTGTGGGATTCAATTTTCGAGTCTGTTTCAGATTTCTTCGCAGATGATGAGCAACTACACTTTTTCTTTGTAACATGGACTTTAAAAAAGTAAGGGTGGAGAGAGGATGGCGACAGCTTTCTTCCGAGATATGACCAGCTTTATGTTTCCCTCATGGCTTAAAAAAATGATTTTTAATTTTCCTTGAAAACTTGTTTCTTTCATATTTATCTCCTTTTACCCTTTAAGATTTGCTTTTATTTTTCTTCTCTGAAGTAAATTAGCATTTTGTAAACATCAGTAGTTTCAGGCAAGTGGTGGTTGTCACTGTCATTTAACTTATATCATCTGCTAGCAAATTCTATCCTAAGAAAACGAAGTACAAATCCAGTAGGTTGGGATGCAGTTACTGAAATAAATGATAAGCTCTTACAGGGCAAATATGTTTCATCCTTTTTTATCTCAGTAATGTGGTGACATGCAAAAGAAAAATTTTAATCAAAATTAATTCCTTTATTTAGCTGAAGCTTTTTAATCTAGCAACAACCTGGAATAATCTGTGATGACAAAAGATTTCAAGTGCAAGTTTTGGACCTATTTTGTGTTGAATTAATTTTATAGTTAAGTCAACAAATTTCCTCTTGAACCAAATGCATATTTAAATATATATTGACTTATTGGTCAATATCATACAGTTATTTTATATAAAACTGATAGTTACAATTTATTGATTTCTTAACTTGTGCATTTGCTGTGATAAGCACTTAAAAATATTTTTTCTAATTTTACTGATGAGGACGTGGGTTTTATTTTAGAGAGATTAACTATATTTTCCAGATCCACACACTCTTTGGTTGTGGATCAAGATGCTGAACAGTCTGAAACTTTTCTTCCACCCTTTTAAAAACTGTGCTAAACTTAATCTGCTGGAAGGTAAAAGAGGTGAAACTCCTGAGGATACACACATGGGCAAGGATTTCCTGAACAGAACTTTTCTAACAGAACAGAAGAAATAATACAGAGATTCAACAAATTAAAAAGCTTCCATACAGAAAAGGAGAAAACCAATACAGTAAAGAGAAATACTACAGAATGGGATAAATTTTTCACCAGCTGTTACTGGGAGAGAGGACTAACACCTCCAATATACAGAAAGTAAAAATAAAATAGACCCATTAAAATAAAAGAGCCAATCAAAAAATAGGCATCCAAAATGAACAGATGCTATGAAAAAATACTCAACCTCCTTAGGCACTAAGGACATGAAATTAAAACAACACTGAAATATCCATCTTATCATAGAAAGAATGGTTATCATCAAGAAGTCAAATAATTACAAATGCTGGCAAGGATGTAGGGAAAAAAGGAACTCCTCTACACTGTTGGGTATGTATGTATCCTTGTAATATAATGTCTTTCAAACTTTTGGGAAGATAATTAGAAGGGGAATAGCTGGTTTAAGTAGAATTTATTATTTTAGATTTTTGAAGAATCTCCACATTGATTTCCATAGTGATTGTATTAATTTACATTCCCACCAACAACGTACATCATGTTAGTAATATTTCTTAGTCTGGAAAGAGAGGAATCTCCACATTGATTTCCATAGTGATTGTATTAATTTACATTCCCACCAACAACGTACATCATGTTAGTAATATTTCTTAGTCTGGAAAGAGAGGTGATATTTGTCTCCATTTCGTACTCTTTGTATGTGAGTTATACTTCTGGGCAAAAAGAGAGTTTACTTGAGTGAAATTCCCTTTAATGTTATTGTTTATAGCCACTTGGACTTTAAAATCTGCAAATGGGCATCTGAATCTTAAAAGGAATGTTCAGTATTGTTAGGACATGCCACCAACAGAATCATATATTCCTTTCCTCCAAAGCCTATTTAAAATGACTGATTTAGAGTGTGTTTCTTGTTAACAACTGAAGGCACAATATGCAATGTTTACCAGTTTTGAAAAAACTGTATTTACTTAGTGGGAAAAGGGGGATAACCACGAAACTGGAAACACAAAAGGTGTCAGAGAAAAAAATGGTGAAAATTTAAATTTAAAACAGACACATTGCCATTAATCCCACTCAAAATATTCCCTTTGGCTTGAACACACTTATTGGATCATTCTTGCTGTTGGATCAAAGAAGTTTCCTAAGTGAAATCAACAAGATAACCAGCAGCAAGAAAATTGAAAATGGAAATTTTATTGCATCTGGACCCTAGACCTGTATCACGACTCCAGGAGCCAGCTGGCCAGGGGTTTCATGGCTACAAATAGAGCTCTGGGTTTAGTAGACATGGGTAAAGGTGATTGAGCAGAAAGGGGAAATGTGGAGTCATCTGATAGGATAAGTTCTGTTTCCTCTAAATTAAGTTTCTAGGTTTTTTTTTTTGGGGGGGGGCCTTTTTGAGACAGGGTCTTGCTATGCAGTTCAGGCTGGCCTTGAACTCACTTTGTAGCCCAGGCTGGTCTCGAACTCACAATGATCCTCCTGCCTCAGCCTCCCGAGTGCGGGGATTACAGGCATGCGCCACCACGCCTGGCAAGTTTCTAGTTTTTTGAAACAGTCATTCAAGGTTGAGTAAATTTTACTTTTCTAAGCTAGACAATGTATATATATTGTTTAAAATGAACATTAAAAATATTTATGAAGTTCTAAAAGTGATAGATTTCATTAGCATCTATATGTTTTTAATTTTTTTGTCACCATGACAAAATACCTGAAAATAACAACTGAATAGAGGTAATGTATACAGTACTTCAGCTCAAAGTTTCAAAGGTTTTAGTCCATGGTTGCCTGGTTCCATTGCTGTGGACCTGAGGTGAGACAGAAACATCATGGCACAAAATTGTGGGGAGAGAAAAGCTGCTTAATTGATGGCAACCAGGAAGCAGAGAGAACAAGAGAAAGCGGGAGAGAGGAAAAGGACCAGATAGAGATCCCAGGATCACATCCATGATGCACTTCATTCAACAAGGCCCATCTCGGGCTGGGGATTTAGCTCAGTGGCAAAAGCGCCTGCTTGGCTATAGCGCAAGGTCGCGAGTTCGGTTCCCGGTACCGGAGAAAAAAAAAACAAAAAACAAAAACAAAAAAAAAAAACAAGGCCCATCTCTTATCTCCATCCTTCCTAATACGGCCATCAAGTTGTGTTCTCGTCAGTGGTTTAATCCCTTATGATCTTGAAGCCCCTCTTCTGAATAATGCTGCTTTAGGGATCAAGACCTCAGTACATCATGGGTGATATTTCATACTGAAACCATGATAGCATCATGCTGCATTGATGTTATTTGAAGGAAAGAACTAAAAGCCTCATGAGGGCATGGTAATGGATGCCTATAATCTCAGTTACTCTGGAGGTGGAGGCAGGAGGATCACAACTTCAAGATCAAACAGCAATTTAGTGAGAACCTGGCTCAAAATGTTAAAAATGTTCTGAGGATGTAGTTCAGTGTTAGGGCACTTATCTGGCATGTGCAGGGCCCTGGTTCTCTACCACAAAAAAAAAATCATAATATTATCCTTCTCCTCTGACAGTTAACAGATAGAGTAGACAAGATGTCTGACTTCTTTAAGAAGCTATGTGAGATATAGCTTAAATGTTGCAGGCTCAGAGAAAAAGGGAGTAATTCAACTCATTATGGAGATGAGATTCATACAAAAGAGATACTGTGACATCAGATAAACCCAGAAAATATTAATAATCAACTGTAATTAATATGGTAAGAATAGTAGAGCATCTTTATGGTGTCGATGTTTGGTGAGATGAGCTATCCTCACTTTTCTCATGAGAATTTAATAAAATTCTGTTTATTAGTAATAATGTTTTTGCAAATCGTACAAGATTTCAGAGGGAGAAATTGATGAAATTTGTAATATTTTTGAAATTTTAACTTGTTATTGTCTTGTCTCTATAATTCCTCCTAATCTAATTCTAGGGTATCGTTTTAGTTATTTAAATATGTTGTGCTTTCTATAAATGTCAGCTGTAGGATGTGAGAAGTGTAAGAAATTCACACTGAGTTTAATTATATGTAATAATTATATCAGCCTTGATTGAAACTAACAAATGTTTAGGTAATTAAGTCCACTCTTTCTTATCATGATCTGTGATGTCATCTGTGATCTAGCCTCTCTCTATCTTACTATTTTATTATGATCCTTCTTTCATTATACAAATACTGCAGATACTCATCTCATGACAGGCACTCTTCAAGATGTCCTTGGCCTCCACAAATGAGACCACCACCACTGCGCACCTGCTCTCATGCGGCGAGCACTGTAGTGGGCAGAGTTAGATCTAGCAAATTAAAGAATGCTTGATTTCTATGCATTTATACATATAGAAAGTTACTGTACAAAACAATACTTCCTTTCCAACTGATTTCCTTTTTTTTAACCTGAGTCTTTCAAATAAAAGAATTAGAGAAAATTATAACTAAAGTATTGCTGCTAGATGAACTCAGTACACACCTTTTCAGTCCTTATGTAACTTATTTCAAAGTTCAAGGGAATATCTGAAAGGTGGGATATTTTGCTGTATGCCCACTTCTGTACATGTTTTGAAATTTATTACCCTGTAAAGGAGATAGGATAAACACTATCGTTTTGGTTACATAGGTGGAGAAACTGCAAACACAGACCCTCAAGTACAGAACCCAAAGAGGCAACGAGTAGTATAGCTGAAGTTTGAACCTGGTTTAATTTCAAAATTAGGGTGTGATTTACCATCAGAGAATAAATCCACTTCTTCAAAGTATTCATGTCTTAAAACAATAAAAATGTACCAATATGTTCGAATGTGAAGATTTCAAGGAATGATTTCTGGTTTTAGTTAAATTCTTGAAAGTGCTATAAATAAAAACAAAATGATAATGATAACAGTAATAATAATAATAATAATAATAAAGAAGTCTAGAAACTACTGCATACAATTTACATCTAATGAGGAGAAAAATATGAGCCCCTGCTACTATGGAGGTCACATCTATCTCTTTCATGCTGGAGAAGCTATGAGAGATTAAAGATAAGTTATAAGTGGACAATTCATGCCACTCTGCCCCCTAGTCTGGAATGTGTCCTTAACAATTCTGGAAAGGATCCCTCCAGGTGTATCTGTAAAAGAAGTCTGCCTCATTTCAGGCATAATAAGCATCTACTCACTTGCTTCTACAGTTCTTTATATCATCCCCAAATGACATCCAAAATACTCACGTTTAATCTGTACTCTTTTTATTACTAGACACAGTGGGAGCAGAAGTTTGCCAATTTGTTTGCTACTGCTAAGTGAAGAAGCCTGGGCCTGCTTATCTTCTAGCTCATGTAAGGTTACCTCAAGGAAGAACCAAGTAGTAAAAGAGATTAACTTTAATGTCTGTGCTTCAGTAATTACAAGGGAAGAGGAGCTGGAGACTTATCTTTCAGTGAATATGCGCTGCTTTAGAAAACATAATGAGCCCAGGATTCCCCAAGAAACCCAAACAAGGCATTTCTTTTTAGCTCTACAAATAGGATGATAGGTATAACAGTTGTGAAAGTACTTTGAAAAAAGTACGTAAAACTAGAAAAATGTGAAGGTCTACAATGGAACCACTCCTCCTAAAATGCCATATTGCATTTTGTGTGAGTACAGCTGATAGCACTAAAATATAATATTGAAAAGAGTGCATAAGTTTCAAAGACATAAGACCACTGAGTATTATGATCAGGAATTAGCATATTTTGATAGGATTATCTAAGTTTTTGAGTGATTTTTTAAAATTTGGGCTACTTAAGAATAATTTTTTTCCCATTCAGAGAATTGAGATTAATATAGGTTAATTCCATTTGCATCTGTCTGAGTGTTGGAGATTGCTCCTGTGGGTCTAGGAATCAATCACAGATGAATTAACACAAAGCTCTTTACTGGCTCTATTCTCATATCTGACCTCTTGCTCTTATGTAGTAACAGTTACAACTCCCTTCTCTGTGAAATAAACAAAAGAGAAAAATGAAAGAAATGAGGCCTCCTGTTTCAGCTGCGGAATACTTTATTCTTTCATTTTAACATCTCTTGGTTGATTCAGGAAGAGGATTTCTCCATGTACTACTTATTTGCCATTTCCTAAGTAAATATATTAATGATTGGAGGATCCATATATACAAGCCTGAAAATTCTTGTGGGCCTAAAGCATCATCCAGGAGCAAAATAAAGGCAAAACTGGGACTCATTTTTTTCTCTTGCATGTATCAAATCACTTGCCTGTTTGACCAGCTGCTACTTTCTGTAGTTTTCCCCAAAGCTACTTCACTTTTCTTCATTAGAGGAGAGTCTTTCTTTTATGAGATGGGATGGGGATGGTGAGTGAGCACATACAGACTTCACTCTTTCAGGAGAGAGGGAGGAGGAAAGGATGCACATATACCATTTTAGCAATGTTGCATTTCAAGTATTCTTATGAAAGATCTTTTAAATAGAGCCAAAAGCAGTATTTGTAGAGGGTGACCTATTGGAGATGCAAGTTTTTGGACCCTAATCCCGATGTAGTAGATTGACAACTAGTGGTCAATTTATAATCCCCAGCTGAACTGAGTAAGCGTGGTGTTGGGTGTGGGAGGCCCACCTGAGGTTTGTTGCCAACAGCATAAGAGGCAGACCTGGAGAAGAAGAAGAAAGGCTTTGGGGAACTATAAGGCTGTTGGGAGCTGAGAGAAGCTGTTGGGAGCTAGTGGAAGCTGTAAGGAGCTGTTGGTTCTGTTGGAGGAGCTCGTCATTCTGGCTTTCCTGATGAACTTGGCTGTTTTCATCCTCTGAAGAGCTCGGGACCTCGTTGGCACTGATAATGGCTTCAGTTCACTTTGGAGAGCTCTGGTCCTCACTCTGAGCATCGCTTCCTGGCTCTGGAGGGGAAGATGGTGCACTGCTTTGTCTCCTAGAGAAGCTTGCTGCATTGGCTTCTCTGGTGGGAACTCAGCCATCCTGATCATTGGAGGAGCTCAGGACCTCACTGTTGCTGAGGGTGGCTGTGATACCTTTTGGGGAAGCTCTAGTTCTTCTGAGCATCACTTCCTGGCTCCAGTGCAGATCCTTCAGCCTTCTAGCACAGATCCTCCATCTTGCTAGCACAGACTTCCTGGATTCCACCACTGACAGTTGGGACTTTGCAGCGCAGATCCATCAAACAGGCCTGCATGAGATTTTGTTATGGATTCTAGGCCCCCCGGTGGACATTTCCGTGGGATCCAGGCCCTCAGCTAGTTTCCTCAGTCTTGGTATGTGGACAGATTTCCTGCACTCTCTTGTATATTGTTCTTTGGGTGACTATTTTAAACAATCTTATAAAATATGTGTCCTGTATTATATTGTGTTCTTCCTTGCAAAAATAATGCCCCAAACCAACACACCAGACAAACTAAGGGCTTAACCATTCATGTTTGAACAAACTCTCCAGCTGATTACTGTATCTAGTAACATTTGAAAATAGCAGTCCTGTGGAGGAGCCATCCTCTTTTCCGTTTCAGAACTCTTGCACAAATGGTTTACTTTAATGCATCTTTTACTCTCATAGCTTTTAGTTAAATCAATATTCAACTTTTATCTTATAGTGATTCTATCCACAGCATTATCTTCTAAGCTGGGTTCTATGACTATATGTCCCTTTTTCTTTTCACTTACTGGAGCTAATTATTTCCTTTCCACTCACTTCATTTGCTGTGTTCCATCAGCACTTTTCCCAAGTCATCTTAACAGAATCATAAAATTACTGTAAACACTCTTGTGCTCTTGGTTGTGTGCAGGGACCCGTGCTCCCTCAGGTGCACAGTGAGAGTGTCCACCTGGTGTCTCTCAGCTCTGTTGGACGTGTTGTCTCCTGAGTCTTTGGCAGAGCCTTCCATCTAAGTTTCTTCTTGTCCTCCCCTGTTGGATCTCATTTCTTCTATCCACGTCTTCCTCCCTTGATTAACTCCTTTCACCCTTTTTTCTCATTCTTGATAAAAGATGAATCAAGTTAATATCCCTGAAACTTATTTCTGGAAATTATTTTGTTCTACTCTTACACTTTAGCATTGGTGATTTTGTTGTTGTTGCTATTTCCTTTTGAAAATAAACTACAAAAAATGATGCTAAAGGCCTGTGTTTATGCTGGAGTTTGTCTGCTGGTGGATTCTACTGTGAGAGAACCTGACCCAGCAGAGACCTAGTTGTGCTATTAGAGAACCCTGCAAAGTTAAAGTCTGCGTGTATTTTGTGTCTGTATGGCTGTGTCCTCCACAAGAAAATTTTGACTTGTCTGATTATGGAAACAGTACATTTTTGTCTAACTTCTGATCAGCATTACTGGAGTCAAGAAGCGGTAGAGATAAGAGGACTGACCATTGAATTTACAGACTTTCAGCTCCCAGGCCTATGCCTTTTCTAGTCTTCTATTATGTTGGGTTTCTGTAGCCTGGAGCTTCTCTTGTTCAGTCTACACACAGAAGGAACTTTCAGTCTCCAGCAGTTGTTTGGCTGCGTAGAGTCTAAGCTTCCTTAAAAAGATGCTCAAACAATGTCTGTTTTCTGTCCCATACCTGACATGGGATGTCACAGATAAATCTTGCTGGGAAATTTTGAGATTTTTTTTTTCTGGAATTCTACATCAGGAAAAGGCTTCACCCCTAATGGAGTCCCCCTTGTAACACACAATTTTCACCTTTCTCCTCCTTACAAACATTATTACGTCCATAACTGGCTGACACAGATCATGAGAAGAATAAATGCAAAAGATGCCGAGAAGGGGGATTTACAGACTACAATGAATCAGTGATAGCCTGGAGGAGTAAAGAGGTCAGCGATGAACACGGGCTTGCTCACTTGGGTAACTGTGTTGGTGTACGGTGTTGGAATTTACTATGCTGAAAAACACGAGGGAGGGCTTACTGGTTTCAAAACAATAATGAATTTATACTATTCACTCTGTTTTTAATTTGTTAATATTGTGGTGCCTCTATATCTTTCAACACTTAGTCTTGGGGCTGGGGACTTAGCTCAGCGGCAAAGCGCCTGCCTGGCAGGTGCAAGGTCGTGAGTTCGGTTCCCGGTACCGGAGAAAAACCAAAATAAATAAATAAATAAATAAACAACAACAAAAAAAGCCACTTAGTCTTATATACAGTTCTAGTTGTCCAGAGGTGTTTGTTAGAGATAAAGATGTGCTATATACAAAAAAAAAGGTTGTTATTTTGTAAATATGAGAGAATCTAAACATAGTACGGAGTGAAGTAAAAAGAGCAGAGGACGGAATTCTGGGAGACATCAATATATTACGGGTAGTTGAAAATAATTTCATAAACAAGACAGCACTTTTAGTCCTGCAAGAAGCAAACTGGATTAGATGTGCAAGAAATTCAGAGGCAAACATCTGTGAAGGATAAGGGAAGAGTGAGAAGAAATTTCCCACCGAGATGAAAATCTGTCATCTACAAAAGAGAGAGAAGGAAGGGTTAGGTAAAAGAGTTATATTTCATTGTATTTCTCAAAAATTTTGACCAGGAAAATACCCAGTCACGGTTTAATCCCTGTCATTACCTGAGGAAGAGGTTGACGTTGGTGCAGTGTTGTGAGCCAAAGGCTCACCTTCCGGGGCTGTCATTGATCTCTACTTTCCCTACTTTCCAATGCCATCTTTTTGGAAGATCTGAAAGGTAGATCTTAGATATATGAGAGTATCAGGGAAGAATGGTTGAGCCAAAAGCCACAGAGGGAAAGTTCTATGTACTATTGTTATAATTTTTCAGAGAAGAGAAATGATGGATAGATGATCTTAAAACTGCAAACTCAAGCCTGAGACTTTATCCTGTAAAATCTGTACTTAATAGTCATGTGCAAAAATGTGCATAATTGGAGGCAACATTAATACTGAAGGAAACATAGTTCTGGAGAACATGATGGATTGGCTGTAAAGTGTAGGACCATTTATAATTTTCAAGTATGCACTTTGAGTTGATTTGAAATATTTCATACTTGAGTTTCCTAATGGAGTTAATTAATCACAACTGATTTCATTGCAAGCACAGCAGCAACTAGAAACAACGCAAACACAGCATAAACGGAAATCAAGGCATATCACTCCTATGTATTTAGAGATGAGGCAGAGATTCTTTCCCTAAACTTTCACCCTTATTTTGCTTATATGTTGTACTCCAGTATAGTTAGAAATCCAGGTTTGGCTACAGATTCTCAATTTCTACACTGCTGGAGGGGCATTGAAGCTATTACATTACTTGTATTATTCTGCTTAGACTTATTTAGGGATGCTAAAAAAATAGCTCCACATTTTAAAATTCCTATCTACATACATATAGCTTTCAACAAATGGTTCCATTATCAGAAGAATTTGGAATATGTCCACTTTATATATATGCACAGTGTGGACACAGTATTTAAGAAGGGCAAAGGCAAAAGCAAGAAAATTCCTATTTCTTGCAGGCTGGTTTGGCGTCTACAAAGCTGAGCGGCATCCTCACTGATGATCTCACCATGACTGGACAGGGCTGCACTAGAGGAAAGAGAAGGCAGATGTGGACATGTGGGGAGAGGGTAGATAATACACAGGACAGTTCTGTGATCAAATAAGAAAAAGAGAAGAAAGAGACTATCTGTTGTGTGCAAGTCTGTTTCACTTCTGTTTTACCATCAGTACAGTCCCACAGGCATAAATCAACAATTTGTAATGCCAACGTGAAAATTAAATGTTTTAAATCAAATTGGCTAGTGTATTGAGCCTAGTTTCTGCCACCAGGTCAGATTGTAAATGACAAAGAAGCACTCCTTTGATTTATCACATTGTGTTGTAGACATGGTGTGTTTCAAGAGCTGATTATTAAATTGTACAGTCTTGTGGTTTTGAAGTTATTTAACCTCAGTAATATTAAATTTCTGTCATAAAATCATAATTTCCTTTCTTGTTTCTGGATTACCAAAATCCAGTTCTGATGTAGGCAACAAAGTATTTCTTCTGCATTCTTTAAGGTCTACTTGTTTGCCTCTTTTTTGGAAACTTAAAAAAAGATTTCTTGGATAATGTTACTGAAATGAAATCTGTCTCCTTATGTAGCTTATTGGGGATTTCACCCAATGAAATGATTGTTAGATATGAAGCATCTATATATGTAAAAAAATTGGGAGGAAAAAAATATGTCCTTATTACACAATATCATATATAAATTTTAAACACAGATATCTTCACTGTTAAAATAGAAAAGATTATATGATTAATATTTAGTGGAAAATACTTCCAAATATAACTTTCTAGTAGTCTCCATCTCCATTCCTCTAAGAACAACTAAAAGAAAAGTATAACTGAGAAGGATATGTGCATACATATATGCACATATGAGTGTAACCAAAATGTTTTATGGTAGTCATAAATGTATCTGTACTAAATGCCTAGTCTGTTGGGATGATTAATGTTATGTGCACACAGAGTGTCCAGAGAGTTTTTTTGGTACCAGGAATCCAATTCGCCAACTCAGGCTTACGAGGCAAGTGCTATGCAGCTGAGCTATAGCCCCAGCGCACCTCCCATGCCCAGATAGTTTGTCAAACATTATGCTGAATGTGTCTTTGAAGATTTTTATTGATGAGATTAACACCTGAGCCCACAGACTTAGTAAAGCATACATACCCCCTCATTGTCAATGTGCCTCATCCAATCCACTAAAGGAGGCCTGGATATAAACCAAGGAGGAATAAAGATAATCTTCTGCCTATACTGGGCTGTCTGCAAGTTAAGACATTGGTCTTCTCCTCTCTTTGGAGTCAGACTTGGACTGAAAAAGATACTATCAGCCTGTAGATTTAGACTGTATCACATTGGCTCTCGGGATTGCAGCTTGCCAAATGCAGATATTACAACTTCTTAGTTTCTATAATGCACATGAACTAATTCCTATTGGTTCTTTTTTTCGGTAGAACCCTAACAACCCCTATGCGTGCGTGCGCACACACACACACACACACACACACACCCCTAGCATAATTAGCGATACACTTCTAACTACAGAGGAGAGTTTTGAATTTTTAAATATGGTTAAGCATTAGATTGTGCTTAGCTTGTTCCTATTTTGTGGCACTGGCAGAACTTCAAAATCTTGAAGGTGGTAATAATTGTATTTGTTACATTTGTGAAATGTATGAAACTGGACTGCTTTTAGGGACATATGTGATGAAGAAAACAATTGAAGTCATTAAGCCTCAGTGAGTTTATTAAAGTGTTTACTGATCAGAATGATTTTGTGTTGAGTTGAATTCAGGTATATCTCTCTAGGGGTGGCAACAGTAATCCATCTGAATTTTCCGTCCCTGCTAATACTGAAAAAAAGCATGAAAACAGTAATTAAAATTATAATTAAACCAACACTAAGAAATAACTTGAAAGAGAAGTTTATATTTTATCCAAAAGTTTTCTTTTATAGAAACATTCTGATTTTCAAAAAACCACTTTGGTTGTGTATTGCACTTTTCCTCATGATATTTCCATAGTCATCAAATTAAACATAAAGGCTTGAGTTATTCTTAGACTTCCACATAATTAAATGAAAAGGAGAAGCAGTAAAGTTGAGTGAGTAGCACAACTCCGTTTAGGCAGCAAAAATTGGTGTGCTAGAATATTTTGTAATTTTTAGTTAATAGATGTTAACTTTGGGGTGTAGATTTGTGAGAGGGGATGGAAACATTTCAAAATTTCACACGTACCTGTCTGTACTTTGAGTATTTTTGCTTACAAAATGTCAGCAAAACCTTCTTACTTTTCATTTTTACAAACTTCTTTTAAATTGGGTGTGGTGGCACATGCCTATAATCCCAGCATTCCAGAGGTTGAGGCAAGAGGATCACAGTGAGTCCAAAGCCAGCCTGGACTATATAGTGAGTGCAAGTCCAGTCTGAAACTTATAGTGAGACCCTGTCTCAAAAAACAAAATAAGGGGCTGGGGATTTAGCTCAGCGGCAAAGCGCCTGCCTTGCAAGCGCAAGGTCGTGAGTTCGGTTCCCGGTACCAGAGAAAAACCAAAACCAAAAAAAAAAAAAAAAAAAAATAACAAGCAAACAAGCTTCTTTTAAGGTAGGGAAGAATGGTTTTTAAAAACATTTGAAAAGAATTTCCCTTCAAAAGACTTCTGTTTTATTGACTCTTTTTGAATTGTTATTATTTTTTTTCTTAAACTGAACAGAGGTAATTTTTCTTAAAATGAACAGAGGTATATATGTAGGGCATTTTCAAAAGCTCATGAGGAGAAATAAAGATTTGCGAAGGGAATTGTTCAGAAGAAAGGGAATTTATGGTTTACCCAGTTGGAATAGAGGTACAAGGAAAATACTTCAGCAATAAAGTGAAAAGTTCTTACTTTGTACAAATTCAGAAGAAAGTATATTTTACAGCAGCTGAGTTTGAAACTCTGTGGGAAACAGGGAATTAAGTGGCTCTGAGCTCTGTAATGGAGGGGAGAGATCTGACACAGCAGGAAAAGTGGGACCTTTAGCCATGCACCTCCAAAGATACTGCAAAATTCAAACTGATGCATTGAGAAGGACTATGTTTGTCTAAAACACACACCTTTAAACATACATCTTTACTGCTTCTCAAGGATCTATTAGAAACCTAGTTAAAGGAAAAGAGCATGATGGTAGTCCTGCAGAATGAGCAGATAGTAGGAAGAAGGAGATGAAGACCCACTGTTACAAGAAAACAAATGTGAATTTGCAGAAAGTGGAACCTGGATTCCATCTGAATAGAAAGAGAACTCCAACAAGAATTTGCATCTATGATGCAGAATTCTAAAATGTTGCAAGAATTAGGGGCACTATTCAGCACAGTTATTCCATTTGATATGTGAGGTCGAAAATAGGATTTTCTATTTGTCTACATAAAGAGTATATTAGATCAACCTCATCCAGACAGCTACAGAAAGCAGGGAAGCATTGAAATCATACCAATATGCAGGCCCTATGCCCAGAAATTCTGATTTAAATTAGCCTAGATGACACCTGGATATTCATATCATGTAAAAGTACCTGAAATGATTCTGATGTGTAGTCAGGGCTGAGAACCACTGTTCTTGTGCATATTGCATATCGAGCACTGTTCTGAAAAACAGAACAGGCTGTGATTCAGTGCCTGACCCAAGATTTCTTAGCTAATAGGACTGAATTAGAATGAGAAGCAATTCACTCTCTTTAGGATTTCTTTCCATTGACCGTGTTGTGCCCAGTTCTACCTAATACAGGTGGTGTGACTTTGTCTCAACTAATTATGACACTGAAGGGGCTGGGGATTTAGCTCAGTGGCACAGCATTTGCCTGGCAAGCATGAGGTCATGAGTTTGATTCCTGGTACTGAAAACAAACAAACAAACAAACAAAAATATACATATAGGTGGCACATGCCTATAATCCCAGCATTCCAGAGGTTGAGGCAAGAGGATTGCAGTGAGTCCAAGGTCAACCTGGACTATATAGTGAGTGCTCTACTACTCTAGATAGTTCAACCACAACCTGAGCAGAGATAATTTTGTAAGACAAGAAGCTGGATATATTTTGAGGGTGGAAAACAGCATCATGTTCACACACTATTGAATTATGATCTTGAAAATACTGTTTCTCTTGTTTACTCAGGCCTCTGTGCCCCATGAGAGAGACAGGACAAAAGAAAGAAACAACAAGGCTGGTCAAGGAGTTAGATGCCCTTTGGGGTTGACTTTAGCATCCAGATCTCTGCATTTAAAATGAGATTGCAAGGTTTTCTTGCCATGCATTTTCATGCCATTATGTTTCCATGCCACGAGAGCATTTTTTGATGTAAAACAATATTGCTCTGAAAATAGAGTGCTGTCCCTTGGAATGAAGGAGAATGAGGATTTAGAACCCCTGCAGGATGTACTGTCAGTACTAATTTGAGTGCTAAAGTTCTATTTGCAAACCTAAGTAAACAGGAATGTAGACAGCTTGAACAAGATGAAATTGTGATATTGCCCAAAGGAACAAGCTGATCTGGGAGAGCTCAGCATACATGTGAATCAAGAACATCTGCAAAAATTTTAACTCTGCTTCCTGTAGTCTGGCTGGACCATGGTAAGAGTAGCTTAACCTGTGACACCTGGGATGAAGAGCAGAGAGCCACCACCAGATAGTCTCAAACAGTCTCTCCAGATTTTGCCAGCACATGAGATCTTGTGCTAGAAAATGGCTACATCCAATTTCTCTGCAGCTGTTGATCACAGTGGATTCCAGAAAATTTGGGATCCTGGTCTCATCAGTAGCAATAAATATTTATTGCATATTCAGTGAGAACACAGTAGCAAAACTACTTTTGTACTAAATTTGAGGATAGAATATTTTCCAATTCAGACAATACACATTAAAACACAGGACTGAATTCTTCCCTAAAGAGGGTAAATAACTGTTTATATAATTAAAGTCTTTAGAACATAGCAGTAGCCTGGGTCTTCTGTGCTTGGAGAAAAACTTGATGAAGCTATAGAAAGATCACTTTCTATATGAAAATTTTCAACCTGTATGAATTGAGCACCACAGATCCAGCTACCCAGGGTGCTCTGCTTGAGTAGACACTTTACAAAGTGGTAAGGTGGGGTTATTCAGACTCAAAATGTTTTGGTCTTAGAAAAACCATTGAGAATGATTACTTAGCCTCAGCAGAGAGGACAGATATCCCCTTCCTACAGAACAAGGTTTGGCTTTTGAAGATGGGGAACATTATTTCAACAGTCACTGGTCCAGAAGAGCTAAAGTTGAAGAGTAAGACTCATACTAAGGATCCAAACTACCTGTGATAGATGGAAGCTAACCTGCCCCTGCCCTGTGCACACACACACACACGCACACACACACACACACACACACACACACACAGCCAAGAGTTGAATGAAACTCTCTTAAAAGATCTCAAGTATTTTATTTCTCAGGTTATAAAGTGTAGTCTATATCCACAGTTGTCTGGAATAAAAAGATTTTTCCCACTAATAAAAAATCACCCATAAGTGTTAAACTATACTTGTTTTGAAGAAAAAATAATTGGCTTTGGTAAATATTTCTTATCACATCTTTTTCACCAATTGAAAACTGAAAACATGACCAAAGAAATAAACATCTCTGAAAGAGTTGAAATAAAATAGGAAGAAATGGGTGAAAATAGGCCCTGGAATGCTATGCTTTTAATTATTAATTTGATTTCAAAGTGTCTTGATTTGGTGTAGGTGCATGTGTGTGTATTCATATTCACTCGTATAATACAAAAGTACTCTTTATAATTACGATACAAAAATAGTCAAATTGGAAGAACTGGTTGCAGGGCAGCAACTAACCCAAAGTTAGTGCAAAAGACACACTTCAGGGAAATATAAAAGAAAGGCATCTCTTTCTCCAGGCTGACTAAAACTCAACTACACGGCTGTTTTCCCCAATTGCCAAATATTGCTATAGAGTACAACCTGATTCATCTCAATGGCTTACCACTTTGGAAAAAAGAAATTGTACTGTGGTCCTTGCATCTACTTTAAATTGCCTTATGAGAAAACAACAGCAGGGGCTGGGGATTTAGCTCAGCGGCAAAAGCACCTGCCTGGCAAGCACAAGGTCGTGAGTTCAGTTCCTGGTACCGGAGAAAAACCAAAAAACACACACAAAAAAAAAAAAAAAAAAAAAAGAAAACAACAGCAGAAACATACCATCTGATGGATTTTTCTACTTCAAGATATGACATTTAAATTAGGTCTTGAGACAGAGCTTTGAAACCTAAGGCTCCCCAAGCTTTTGGAAATATGATGTCTTTTGCATGCATGCATCTGCATTTTTCTAGAAATAAGGGTCTGCAAATATGTCATGACCTCAAGTAGCTTAGCCTTAAGCTAAAGCATAGTGGAATTAATAATTTAGAAATGTATGTAAAAATAATATAACTTTTTAAAAACGCCCCTAGAATATGCAGATGAATTTCTAACATATTAGAATCTGAATTCACCAACCTTGCAAGAAAGTAATTTTTTATAATGGCAGATAATTTCATGTGAAAAGTTTTAAGACATTATTTACAGTCTTATTCAACTAAGAAGTTTAGAAAGGGTTTATCTTTGTTTATATACTATATAAATAAAATAAGTATATTCCATAAAATTACCAATTACAGGTAAGTTAGCTGATATTCATGTAATATACACACTGATGTCTATATTGTTGTTTTAGAACATTTTAGTTTCCATGGATGTAATTATGTCATTATTGCAGTATAGCATCTTTCAATTTCACAGTTATGATTTTTCCAAAAGGGCTACATTGAAGTTAGTCTGTCCTTAAAACACAATCTTTATTTTTTATTTGCTTAACAAACTTTTCTCCATACAGACAGCAATTAGTTTCATAAATGTCCCTGTATAAAACAGAAAATATACTTTTACTTAGTATGATAAAACTGATTTATATGATTTGTTTCTGAGCTATTTTTTGAATAATGAAAAAATGAGCTTTCTACATTAGCCTCAAAATGACAAGCGATTTGCTTCATATACTTTTCACCATTGTATTTATATGTATGCATTTTTGCAATTAACTGTAGAATCTCCAGAATTCATTCTCTCAAGATTCTAAAAAGAAAGAATGAGAATGAGAGAAAGCATCCAACAGCATTCAATTATCCTTAGCCGTTTTTGGATGAAGAGCTCTTCTTTCTCCAAATTCTATAGTAGAATTCTGATCATCTAAGGAAACTCACTCTTTTTTCCTCCCCTCTCGAACTGATTTATAATTCTGTTACAGTCCTGGAATTAATGTGTCTACCTAAGGCAGGTCACTCAAGCAATATGACCATTTATACTTTTACAAATTGGGAAAAAGAGTTTTAAAGGTTCTCAGGTACATAACTGCTCACCTGGAAATGAAGGAGCAACAGGCAGGTGGGGCGGTACGGCGGCCAACTGCATCTAGTTCTATAAATCTTCATATTTGCCGCTTTCCAGTTTGTACCTGTGAAGTCTTTCCTATGTCACCAGGGAGCCAGCTGAGCTGTGGCTGGGCTGGAACATTGAGACTGGGCAGCCCATGCTATGTTTGACCCGTTGCAGTGCCCCGGCCTTCTATACGTGCCTGCCGTTTAACATTATAGAAATTCACTTATGATTTCCACACGGTTTGGTTTCTAATTGTCTGGAAAGTGTAATCCTCCTTAGCAAGCCGTCTTTATCTAGTCTCAAGTATATTCTACTACATTTCAGGTAGTCTCATTTCTGAATTTAGGCACCTTTTCTTTCTAACTTGGAACTTGAGTAGGCCAGAATTGATGCAATATTCATTTTAAACATAACTTGTGATTAAAACAAGAAACATAACTTGTGATCTTCCAAGGTATTTTATTTGACAAATGCTTTGAAGACATCAGACTTCTACAATTATACTATATTAAAAAAAATGAGACTATTCCAACTTTCAAATGAGGTAAGTAAAAATCAGACATGCAAAACCAAGGTCAGAATCCATATGTGAAAATGGTGTTATAAAACACAGCTAGGGGTGTAATTAAATTTCTTGTTATCCTAAGAAGAATTGTATAGTTTCTATTGCCATACCATGTCTGCCAAATTGTGAAGATTAAAAAAAACTGAAAAACAAGGAAGAAAAGAATGAGTGCATCTCAAACTAAGATAGCAAAAACTGTTTCTGTTCATTTGTTGCTCTTTTCTCTTGCTCTCCCTGTTAGCACAGTTATCTTTTTGCTTTTCTTTTCTCAGACACTCATGGAATTCTGAGCGTGGAGCACAATCATAGCTAAGTGGCTTTTGACACAGGATGAAATAATTTCTTAAAAGGAAGCAGGTTTTGAAATTAGGCAAAGTTGCCATCTTGACTATTCCTGATCTATTGTGTCTTCCTTGATTTTGTAAGGGCAATTTCCCCATCAGAGCGGAAGTACATAAGTCATAAGATGAGATAATATACAGATTAGGAGTTAGATAAAATTCTTATAAAATGAAAAGTAGTTAACGGTATAATTGGGCATCTCCATTTTCTAAAGCTTGAGCATTGTTTTGTTTATGGAGTTTGCTTCCCTTTTCCTCTTAGTAGTTATTAAAGTTCACTTGGAAATTTTGAGCCTGAGTTGCCTGAGCCACTGTATGAATCTTAAACAGAAGATAGCATATCTAGGGCAGGTAGCTAAGAATACGGCTGTGACATTCACAGTGAGAAAAGCCAAAGGAGATATCATGCTTGAAAGAGCATAGGTTTTTTAGGACCTGAATTTAGGAGCTGAATTCAAATTTATTTGGCTGCATGCATTCTGACAGATTTTTTCCTATTTTTCTTTCTTTTAGCATCACTATTTTTGCCCACAAAAAGTAATCCCTAGGGACAAACTCAGAATAGCATTATTTTGAGATTTCAGTGTTTGCTTCTTTCTCAATTCATAACAAGGATCTGGCATTGATACCTGTTTTTTTATGAAGCACCCATGAACACTGCCACTGCCTTTAATAAACAATTATTGTTGATAAATAAAATTTTGAGTTGCTCTAAAATTCAAGATACTTCTGATATAACTTTTTTATTTTTTCTTATTATGATTCATTAATTTTTGATATTTGAAGATATTTCTGTCACTGATTCATAAAATGATGGTTCTGTGTTTAGAAAAAGCACTCATTTTATAAACATTGTATGGAGTTGGAATATAAACAGAAATTATTAAGTATAAAACTCATTGGACTGATTTGTACTGCAATTTGTTATTGATGTCATTCCATGTCATATAATATTTCTACAACTGAATTTCAAGATAGGAAATATTTATTTTCATCCTTTTTGTTACTAAATGAAAAAGCATATAAACATTATATGCTACTGCATTCAATTTGCTGCTGAATGAAACAGCATATAAATTACACAGAACTTTTTCAGGTAAAGGAACCAAACATACCAAAAGGAAAGGATTAATAATCACTTCTCTAGTGTTTGAGAGTTGAATAGTCCTCGTAATTAAAATATATGAAATTTTTAAACATTTTAAAATAAAATTTTAACTATTTTAAATAAAAGTTTTTAACTATTTAAAATAAAATTGCCTGTGTTAAGGTTGATATCTAGATGTCCCCCAAGAGACTCACGCACTTCTAGGTGGGGCTTTTGGAAGTGGATTGAATTCTGGGGAAGCGACAGTACAGCTGACTTGCTGCTAGAGGTTGGGTCTGGTTAGTAGTGGGTCCCTGGAATGATACATGTCCTTTCCTGGTTCCTCCTTTTGCTCTTTTCTCTCTGGCCCCCATGATGTGCTCAGCTTTCCTCCTCTGGACACTTCCACATTGCCTTTCTGCCCTGGAACCGGCCCAGTACAGACTGCAAATGTGAGCCAAAATAAACCTTGTCTTTATGTTGCAGACTTCAAATATTTTGTTTCAGCAACAAGGAAAGTGAATAAGGTACCATGATAGAAGCCATACACTGATAACTGTGTTTATTTCTCCTGCTAGTAGGAAAAGTGGCTTGATACATGCAGCCATTCCAAACTGTTTTGCATGGGTAACATGTTTTCAATAGTACCCTTTACTAGGCAATTGGACAGCAAACTGACTTTCCGTGCTTGATTTAAGAATGCTAAAAGACACATCTTCAAACCTCTGTTTAGTTGGCCACTGGATTTCTCTTAAGATTTTTATTTTCTCAAAAGTATTTCCTTTTCTATGCATCAACATGAGTATCTCTTACATTTCATAGAAATATTGATTGTCTTTAGTAAAATGAGTTTCCTGGTTACACCTGACTTGTGAATGTGATGAAAGAAAGCTCACTGATTGCAAATCCAATAACACTGCATTGTGCAGACAGAAGCCTTTATGATGCTATTTATTTATATGTTTTTATTATTTTACTCAGCTCAGAGGACTCAAGGTACTGGTTTATCTTATGACTGTGTCTTTGAAACCAGTCATAAAAATACCACTATAATATTATAGGTAAAAGTATTTTTACTTAGGCTTGTATTAATACAATAATTCTGTCCCCTTAAAGTAATAGGTTCCTTCAAATTTCAATGAAACCTCCCTTCTTTGGTATTTTCATTCATGTGATGGCTCTTTTTTTCCTGGAGTTTGTAATTTCATCCACAAGTTTCAGCTTGTTTAATGTCCATTTTTGAATAACTAAAAACAAGGTATCAACACGAAAAGTGGTCTTAGAAACGGTAACATCAGTCGAAACCTTAAGAATGATATTTGCTTACAATAATGTCTTGATAACATTTAAATTCACTAATTGAGAATCACTTTCTCTTCTAAAACATTTAAAAACATGTCTTTTTAAAAATCACTTGTCTGCATTTTCTGTTTTTCAGAAGCTGAAACAGTGGTGAGGTGTTAGCGCTGAGGTACCGCAGCATGACTCTCCCCAAGACCCACTAAACAGTTGAGTTTATTCCTCCATGGATCCAACCGAGTGGCGATGTAGGCACACGTTTAAGAAATAAATGGCCCTCATTGTGTCCTAATTGTCTATCAGTCATCTTGCCAATGAAGTCCAGCTGTAGTGTTCTCAGGGTGATTGAACACGAGCCCTGGGGTGTGCCTGCCATTTCAAAGAGGAAGGAAATTCCAACCCAAATAATTGATAGTCTGAAATTTCTCCTTACATTTTCTCCCTTTCTGCCTCTGTCCTTTCAGAATTAACATTCAGCTTGAAGGCTTTGTCTTAAAACGGATGCTTCCTCCTGCATTGCTTTTCTTTTCTGCATTGCCATAATTCTTTGCTATGGGGAAATAAAAGCCATGCACTCACACCGTTGTGCAGTAATCTGTGCTTCAGGTGGGTCTCTATTTACAAGGGAATCTCAGCTGAACTGCAAGAGAGCATTTCAGTGTGTGCAATGGAGCAAGATGTATTGAGGCAGTCAGCTCTTTTTCAGAAAATAAGCATGTTTACTTGAGTAATAAACATTTAAGTGCTACCATGGAAAAGTTAATAGAACTGAATGTGACATAGCTCACACACTATGTAGATGTGTAGAATTTTTAAAAAGCATAGTTATAAATCCAGACAGCTCTACACAACTATGCTACTGTAATATGAGGAGACTATATCGTTAGATTTTTTTAAAAATTGGACCCAGCATTGGAAATCTATATCACATCATGTTAAATATAAATAGTATTGTGAGAAAATGTATATCAAAAATTTTGACTTCAGTATCACTAATCAGTCCTATCAGGCAGTCTGTGTAGCCAAGTGAAACTTCTAGTCTGGTGTCAGCAAATATCTGGCAGTATCAGTCTCCAGTTCTGAGCTAATGGCAGGCATGGCTAATCAATCATAGCACTCTTTCTTGCGGAGTCCAGATTCAGCCTTAGGTGTTATCACAAGTGCCAAATCCATTACTTTATGTAATAGCTGTCTGAAGAATTGTGTTGCAACGATTGGATTTGCAGTCCCAGGTTTGGACAGCTCTTCAGAGATGCAGTAGTTGAAGAGAACTAATATAAAACCAAGAGTAGCTTGAGTATATATATAAAAAAAATCAGTTTAAGTTTTTTGATCATTTAGTTAAAAGTAGTAATTTAAACATTCCAAGAAATCAATAAGAGCTTTCAAAATTTCAACTACAACGGCAACAGGATTAAAACTGTTTCCCTTTGTCATTGTGTACTCCTCTCACCTTTTTTTTCCGTTAAAACTTTAAAAAAATTGTCAACCTTTATTATCCTCAAAATACCACTTCTAACTTTTCCCCATTTGGTTTCTACTCCTTCTGCTCTACTTTATTTAGATTAACAATTGCTTCTGTGCAATTAAATCCAATAGACAACTTGTGTCTTTTTTCCTTGATTTCAAAGCAATCTTTAGTACTGCTGAATCTCTTCTTCCTTCTTCACCCTTTTGCTCCTCAGTATCTACTACAGCAAAATCTTGGATTCCTTTTCATTCTTGTTTTCTTCTCAGTCTTTTTCTCTTTCTCCTCCTCCTTCTCTTCCTTCTCTTTCTCCTCTTTCTCTTCTTCTTCCTTCTTTTCCTCCTCCTTTTTGTGGTCCTACCTAAATCTGTAAATAATGTTTAACTCTGGTTTGTCAGTGCTCTGAGTAAATACCTCATTTCTTTTCCACTTGTGCATTCTTTCCAGGGTAAATTCAACCATACCTACAGCTTAAATGATCTAGACACCTATTACCCCAACCCCAACTCTGTACTTCGAGGACAAAATATCCTTCCTGGGGCCCAGTTAGACAATTCCAAAAGCCCCATTTGGTTCCTATCAAATCAAATCCAAACTGAATACTTTGTCTTCCCTTTAACTGCTGCTATTCCTTTAGAGCACTGTATCACAAGAAATGGCCATGTAGTTCACCCTGTTACTCAGGTTAGAAATGGGAAAGTTTCTTGACTTTCACATCAAGAGACGTGAAAAGTTATTTCACATGTCACCATCATTTCAGCATGTTCTGCTCCTTTCATCTTTCCAAACTTTTCAAAGCTGTCTAATCTCTCAGTTCCCATAACCACAATGCAAATTAATTTATCTTTTCTACTTTTATCCTATCCAAATTCTTCACGCTGCCACCAGCATCCTTGTTGTAAAACTGGTATGGCACTTCATCAGTTGAAACCCTGCTATGATTTCCTTCTGTCTTGTACATAAAGTCCAAAATCCTCCCAATAGTCTCTGTGACCTGGCTTCTTTCTATGTCTCTGCCTGCAAAATACACTTTCTTTGTTATGTCTATTTTGTACCTATCTCTGTTAATTAAAGGCCAATGTCTTAACTGAGAAATCACATATTTTACCCCTTTCTCCCAGTATTCTGTACATCCCTCCATTATTTAGGTAACTTTTTATGGAATAAACCTCTGAAAACTCAGATTGAGAAAGTAGTCTCACTGTATGCTTCTACTGCACTTAATATTTGCCTTTTTGGAAGTATTGCTGCACAGGTATTTTTTATTAACTCCTTAAGGACAGGGTTTATATTTGTCTAGCTCCTGGCTACATTTTTAACATAGACACCCCAGAAATATTTTGGAAATATTGGCATTTCAAAGAATGTTATAAGAAAATTTGAAGTGCATTGTTTCATCTGTAAGGGTATCATTTTTCCTCCAGGAGAACTTGTTTCTTTAACATAAAATATAATAAAGCAAGGTCAGTGGAGTCTTGCTTTTCCCAAGTCCAAGGTCAGGGATAATATCAAGTTTGGGGGTTTTATTTTCTTTTGTCTGGAAACTGCATCTTGGCATGGTTGCCAGAAAAGCAGAAATGACATTTAGTTCCTTTCCACTGGAGGCGGTGCGGCTCTTCCTAAAGCTCAGTCAGTTCCAGGGAACGACTTCATAGCATCCTCATCTCCAACACCGCCACCCTCACCCTGATGTTACTTCTCTGGACTCTGTATTTGTAATGAATTCTTCCTCTCTTCAATTAATATAAATTAGCTGCTTATAAAAGAGAAATCCCTAGTTGATTTTTGTCCCCTTTTCTTTTCCTTTAATACATCAAAAATACATCATGATTTCTTTGCAATTTTGGATTGAATCTGGGTTTTGTTTACTTTTCTTGTAGCTGGAATTTTAGATGAGTACCTCTCAGTCTATGGGCTTATTCTTGCCATAATTAGATATTATGTGGTTCTCAGAATTTTCATTTCAGTCACTCTAATGCTCATTTACTCACTTCATTTACTCCGCCAAAAGTTTATCATTGTATATCAGATATTGACTAGATATCAAAAATATAGATGGATCTACATTTAAGTTCAAATTATTAGGAATGAGATACACCAATGAATTGTTTCAAGATCTTTAGATTTGATAAGTGTTCCAGAAAAGATTATATACGAATTAAGAATGACATACTGAGCAACGGGGACATAGATGGCCATGACAATACAGTGATACAATGGAAGGCTACTCAGGGGACAAAAACAAAGCTGTGAAAAAGAGCAGAAGGAGCAGAATGCATTTATGAACTGCACAATCTTCTCACTGAAATCATAGACTCCTAAGCCAGTTGTGTTCAAACCCTACTTTTGCATCTGTGGCATAGTTTTTAAAACTACAAAACAAAACTGATAAAATTAAATGCCCACAAAACTCTAAGTTACTCTAAGCCTCTACATATAACTACCTTTTATGCAAGGATTGTGGGGGCAGAGAAAGGTGCTAAATGCCACCACAGAGATGTGATCAGCAAAAATCATAACGGAATATTCCATAGAATAAAATTTCCTCTTCATGCACAAAAATCCTGAGAAAACAGAAGGAATGGAAGTCCATAGGAGTGGGAGATCTGTAGATTAAAATGAATTTAAAAGCCATAATAACCAGTGAATTGTGCAAATCTTATTCAAATCCTGATTCATACATAGAAAAGTATGTTTTGGAGACAGGAGAAATTTAGATGCTGCCTGGATCTTGAGAAATAATTGTGAATTCATAGCTTTGACAAGGGTATAATTGTTGTGCATAAAGTTTCTTACATTTCAGAAATGCATGCACAAATATTTATAAATAAATGTTTGGAATTTATTGCAAATTTATCCACTTAGAAAGGGGAGAGAAAACAGATGTGGTGGTAAGTGCCTGTAATCGCAGAACGTGGGATGATAGCTGTGAGTTTGAGGTCAGCCTGGGCTACATCAGTGAGTTTAAGGTCAGCTTGCACTACAGACTGAGACACTGTCTCATAAATGAGATTATAAGAAAAAGAGTAGACATAAGTTGTTTTTTCAATGCACATTGGGTAGGAAAATGAGATTTAATTTACATTAAACTGTTTTAAATAAAAATAAATAAAAATTTTTCATCTGCCCTCTACCTACATATGAGAGGTGTGATCATGGACAAATTATCAGAAGATATTTATTTTAACATCATTTCCTTATCTGTAAAATAAGGATGATAATAGTAAACTATTAATTACCATTAAGACTGTTGGGAAGGTTAAATAAACTAGTGTATTTCCTGTTTAGGCTCAAGTTTATTGTATTCATGTTCCCCATTATCACTATGGCTGGAAGATCATTAGGAAAAACCCGTGAGAAAAACAGTAGTAGAGCAAACTGAATGTATGAAAAATCTATAGAAAAGATAAAACCTTTAAAAATAAGAAATTAAGATTTTTGAAAATAGAGTGATGGTCCTAGGGTTACATGAGTATATTTGACTAATTCCTGTATCATATGCCTATGATTTCAGAATTTGAATTCATAATATAAAAACAGAAAACAGAAAGAAATAATTTCATCCTTTTTAAAAATTTCTGGTAAGATCTAGAGAAACAGTTGATAATTGTACTTTAACATTAATGTGGCTTCCTCATTTACATATCATATAGTACTTTCCCAATGAAAAGCAATTTTACTATGATAAAGTTTTGGTGCTATTGCCTTCATGAGAACCACTTTTATAGTTCACTACCCCTGATGTTTTTAATCTTCCAAGTTAATGGCTTTACTAAATTCAAACAAACTCTATAAATCATAGAAAACATATAATACCTTCCATGTTAGCTATGACTGATTATTTTATTAATATTACTACTACTTTGACAATTAATTATACATGTAGAGTCTATATTCTAGCTCAGATGCTTTGCCTGACTGTTGTGTGTAAATGCTAATTTCAACAATAACCATAGTTATTGCATCACTGATGAGTTTATGTGTTATTGTAATAATTTTCTAAAGCTAATGTTCTTCTGGCCTACCTTGTCTGATTATTTTATTGAATGTATGAGGAATGTTTAAAACAGAAATATTTTAAATTAACAAAATAATCATTTATGGTCATTTGGATCTATTGAAGGTAAAAAGCACTACAATACTGCCACATGATTTGAATAAATATATGGAACTTTTTTCTTGCAATATGTTTCTAATAGAATTTGTGGAAGTTATTTATAATTGGTTTTAAAGCACTATTTTATTTTCCAGTAGATTTGCAGCTTTTTTATTGTTTAGTTTTTCTTCAAAAGAAGTTCTATAGGAATCATTTTTTCCTCCCTAAAAACAACTGAAATTAAACTTTTCATAAATATATAATTAAAATCCTTACAAACAGAAATATTAACTTGCTTCAGATATCTAGGTCTATTATACCATATAAATTTAAGTCAAATTAAAATTAAACAAAATCACTTATTTTTGTTATGAACATCTTTTAGTTATTAGAGACTCTTGCTATCTCATAGATATTAACAAATATTAGCATCCCATGAATATTAACAAATCTTGCAATATAAATAAGAAAGAAAGCTGAACGTAGTAGTGCAGGCCTATGATCTCAACAGTCTGGGAGGCTGAATCAGGAGAATTATAAGTTTGAGTCCAACTTGGATAACTTAATGATGTAGTGAGACCCTGTCTCAAACTGAAAAATTAGAAAAGGACTGGGGATGTAGCTCTTTGTGAAGGCCCTGGCTTCACTTCTCAGTACAAAAAATATAAAAAGAAGACACAGCGGATAAGTACACTGATTATAATAAATAGTATTAATAACTGCAATTATAATTTACAAAACATGTTTTCATTTGCCAGTATTATGATAATTGCATTATATGCAGTTCTCATTATTCATCACTACAGTCTTATTAGCAGTGGTGGCTGTCTCATCTTGAGCAATAGCAAAGTTAAAAAAAAAAAAAAATCGCTGCCTAAGCAACTGTGTTACCCACTTCCCTGTCGCTGGGATGAAATACTTAACACCAGCCATTTAAGGGGAGAGGTTTGTTTTGGCTCAGTTCAGTCCATGGTCACCTGCCTGGCTGGATCCAAGGTGGAGAGAGAATGGCAGACAGGCACTACTAAGAAAAGGTGTTCAACACATGGCATCCAGGAATATAGAGAGCAGGAGAGAGCCAGGTCAGGGACACCCCTTTCCAGAACACCCTGAGACCAACTTCTTCCAACCAGGAACAGGAGTCAGCTCTGAACTCATGGATGACTAATCCTCCTAAGAGTAGGATCCAGTCTCCTTCCAGAAGCTCCACTTCTGACCCTGAGATCTATGGCTACACCTTAGACTGAAATCATAATAGTAACACCTGTGCTTTCTTTAGGGATTTAAAATAATCTTTAATGTCCTCCACTCTGGTTAGGTTTCCATGCAGACTGCTCATTCAGAAAGTCCCAAGCACGTTCACTGGAAGAAAGATAGCTTCTTTAATAAATGGTGCCGGAAAACTTGTTCTCCAGATGCCAAAGGCTAAAACTAGACCCATGTCTATCACTACACACTAATCTAAGTCAAAATGTATCAAAGATTTAAATATTAAAACAGAAACACTATATCTACTAGAAGAGAAAGTAGGTAGAAATCTTCAAGACATAGCGGTAGGCAGGGAGTTAATGAGCAAAAAAACGAACTGCACAGGAAATACTTCAAAGAATCAACAACTGGGATCTCATCTTACTGAAAATTTTCTACACCTACAGAAATCATCAACAGAGTAAAAAAAGTCCCATAAATTAGTACAAATTTTAGCCAACTCTCCCTTAGACAAAAGACGTATGCCTAGAACATATAAAGAATTTAAAAAATCAGGCCTCCAAAATTCAAAAACCCAACACAAAAATGAGCATCTGAAAGAAACACATATTTCTCAGATAAAGAAATACAAATGACAAATAAATATACGAAACAATGTTCAACATCATTGGTCATTTGAGAAATGCAAATTAAAACAACACTGAGATTCCATCTCATCCCAGAAAGAATGGCTATCATCAAGAAATCAACCAGTATCAAATGCTGGTGAGGCTGTGGGGGAAAAGGAACACTTCTCCACTTTTGGTGGGAGTGTAGATTGTACAACCACTGTGAAAATCAGTGTGGTGATTCCTCAAAAAACTAGGGTTACAGGTCCCATTCAACCCAGCTATTCCGCTTCTGGGTATTTTTCCAGAAGAAGTGAAAACAGCATACTACAGCGATATATGATAGCAACACAATTTGTCATAGTTAAGTCTTGGAAACAACCTAAATGCCCATCAACTGAGGAATGGATAAAAAAGATGTGATACTTTTAGACAATGGAGTATTTCTGAGCTATAAAAAAGATAAACTCAATGCTTTTATAAGTAAATGGAATTAACTAGAGATCATACTCATAAGTGAAATAAATCAGACCCACATGTTTAAACATTGTATTGTCTCCCTAGCATAAGAAACTGAAACAGTAAATAAAATCTGAAAGGTACCACAGATATTGTGAAAGGGAAAGAAACTGCTCAAAAGGAAAGAACAACTTGGATGGGGGGGAAAAAAGAGAGAAGAAAGGGAATATATATTATACGTAAGATAATAGTACTATTAATTTCTATAGGTTTACTGAAAGGAAAAGTTAATACTCAATTTTTTTATTAATTGGGCATACCTAGATCTTTTTTATTAATGTATTTTAAAAACAAAGGAAGGAAAACATATTAACAAAAAGACATCCATTTACAAAATAGCAGAATAACAATACAAACAACAGAGTTACAGACAAAGTTGTAGGAAATTAACAATGGTTGTTGTATTACATATTGATATCTTCAAATTGGTTTCTTAGGAAAACAAATAAAGACATGCAAGATTGATAGAAATAATCATTAACTGTTGCTTACAGTTAAGCAATAGAAGACAGTAGTACAACTATGTTAGCTATCCTGTATATATACACATATATATATATATATACATGATTTCCCCTTCTTTTCCCACACCCCAGTTGCCCTTTACTTTTGAGCATTTTCCTTTTGTTTCACAATGTCTATCATACCTCCTAGTTTTAATTCACTCTTGCAAGTTCTCACACTGGTGAGACAATACGCTCCTTACACATGCATGTCTGATTTATTTCACTTATGAATATGTTCTCTAGTTGTGACCATTTACCTGTAAAAGCCTCTAGATTATCTTTCTTTATAGCTGAGTAATATTCCATTATATAAAAGTACCACAATTTTTTATCTATTCCTCAATGGATGGGCGTTTGGGTTGCTTCCACAATTTATCAGTTGCAAATTACACTGCTAAGAACATGGGTGCACATATATTGCTGTGATATGATGTTTTCAGATTTTCTGGGAAAATACCCAAAAGGGGAATAGCTGGGTTGAATGGGATCTCTAGACCTAGTTTGCTAAGGAATCCCCAAACTGATTTGCACAGTGGCTTCACCAGTCTGCATTCCCACCAGCAGTGGAGAAGAGCTCCTATTTCTCCACAGTCTCACCAGCATTTGTTATTTTTTGTTTTTTTGTTTTTTTGTGGTTTTTCTCCGGTACCGGGAACCGAACTCACGACCTTGCGCTTGCCAGGCAGGCGCTTTTGCCACTGAGCTAAATCCCCAGCCCAGCATTTGTTATTGGTTGATTTCTTAATGCTAGCCATTCTTACTGGGATGAGATGAAATCTCAGTGTTGCTTTAATTTGCATTTCTCAAATGACTAATGATTTTGAACATTTTCTCATGTATTCATTTGCCATTTATATTTCTTTATCTAAGAAGTGTGTATGCATCTCAGGTGCCCATTTTTGGACTGGGTCTTTGAATTTGCAGGGGAGCTGATGTTTTTTTTAATTCTTTATATGTTCTAGATAGAAGACCTTCATCCAAGGGACAGTCAGTTAAAATATTTTCCCAATTCATGGGTTTTCTTTTTACTGTACCAGTAATTTCTTTAGATGTGCAGAAACTTTTCAGTAGGTTGAGAGCCCAGTTGTTGATTTTTTGAAGTATTTCATGGGCAGTTTGGTTTTTGTTTATGAATTCTCTGCCTAGCCCTATGTCTTCAAGGTTTTTACCTACTTTCTGTTCCAATAGAATTAGTGTTTCTGTTTTAATATTGAGATCTGTGATCCATTTGGACTTGACTTGGGTGCATAGTGATAGACTTGGGTCTATTTTCAATCTTTGGCATATGGCAAGCCAATTTTTCTGGCATCATTTATTAAAGAGGTTATCCTACCTCCAGTGAGCTTGTTTGGCCCCTTTATCAAAGATTAGGTGGCTGAGTGTATTTGTGGTTGTGCCTGTGTCTTTCAGTCTGTTCCATTGATCTTCTGGTCTGTATTTTAGCCAGTACCATGTTGATTTTATTACAGTAGCTTTGTAGTATAATTTCAGATTAGGAATTGTAATTCCACGTGACTTGTCCTTGTTGCCCAGGATTGCTTTGCTATTCTGGGTCTCTTCTGGTTCCAGATGAATTTAGGGCATGTTTTCTCAGGATCTGTGAGGTATGCTAATGGTACTTTAATAGGAATTGCATTGAATCTGTATGATAACTTTGGTAATATGGCCGTTCTCACAATGTTGGTTCTTCCTATCCATGAGCAAGGAATATTTTTCCATTTATTGAAATCCTCTTCCATCACTCTTTTCAGAATACTATAGTTTTCATTGAATACATCTTTTACTTCTTTTGTTAGCTTGATTCCTAAATATTTCAATTTCTTGGTTGCTATTGTGAAAGGTATGGTTTCCTTAATTTCTCTCTCAGTCTATTTATTGTTTGTGTATAGCAATGCTATTGATTTTGGGGTGTTGACTTGTATCCACCTACACTGCGGAATTTGTTGATTAATTCAAGGACTCTTCTTGTGGAGTTTTTGGGGTCTTCCATGTTAAATATCCTGTCAGCTACAAATAGTGATAGTTTTACTTCTTTTCCTATCCTTATCCCTGTTATTCCTCTCGCTTTTCTAATTACTCTGGCTAATGATTCCAGAATTATGTTGAACAGGAGTGGTGACAGGAGACATCTTTGTCTTCTTCCTGATTTTAAAGTGAAAGCTTTCAGTTTTTGTGCATTTAGTATGATGTTGGCTGTTGGTTTCTCATAGATGGCTTTGATCAGGTTGAGGTAAAGATCTTCTATTCCTACTTTCTGTAGAGTTTTTATCATGAATGCATGTTGGACTTTGTCAAAAGCTTTTTCTGCATCTACTGAGGTGATCATGTGTTTTTTGTCTCTGGATCTACTGATATGGTGTATAACATTTATTGATTTGTGAATATTGAACCATCCCTGCATTCCTGGAATAAATCTGACTTGTGGTGTATGATGTTTTTGATGATTTGCTGCATTCTATTTGCTAGTATTTTATTATCTTTGCATCTATATTCATTAAGGAGATTGGTCTGCAGTTCTCTTTCTTGGTTGGGTCTTTCTCTGGTTTTGTTATCAGTATAATACTTGCCTGCATAAATGAGTTAGGGAGAATTGCTTCCTTTTCAATTTCATTGAAGAGTTTGAAGAGTGTTGGTATTAAATCTTCTCTGAGTTTCTTGTGAAATTCTACTGTGAATCCATCAGGGCCTGGGCTTTCCTTTGTCAGTAAGGTTTTAATCATGTTTTTAATTGATTAATTGATATTGGGTTGTTCAGGGTTTTTATATCTGCTTGACTCAACCTTGGTAATTCGTAAATGTCTAGGAATCTGTACATGTCTTCTGAGTTTTCTATCTTATAGGAGTAAAGATTTTCAAAGTAGGTATTAATGATCTTCTGAATTTCTGTACAATCTATAGTAATTTCATCCTTTTCACATCTTATTGCATGAATTTGAGTTCTTTCCTTTCTTTTTATGATAAGGTTGGCTAGGGGTTTATCAATTTTATTTATTCTTTCAAAGAACAAATTCTTTGATTCATTTCTTTTTTATAGGGTTTTCTTTCTTTCAACTGCACTAATTACTGCTCTGATCTTTATCATCTCCTCCCTTCTCTGGGCTTTGGGCCTGACTTGTTCTTCTTTTTCTAAAAGTTTGAATTGCAGCATTAGGCTATTTATTTGTTCTCTTTGTTTTCCTTACATGTGAGTTCACCGTTATAAATTTTCCTCTGAGGACTGCTTTCATTGCATGCCACAGATTCCAGTAAGTTGTATTTATATTTTCACTTGTGTGTAGGTATTTTTTTAATTTCTTCTGTGAATCATTGGCTGTTCAGGAGGTTGTAGTTTAACTTCCAAGTGCTTATGGAGGTTTTGAAGTTCCCTTTGTCATTAATTTCCAATTTCATTGCACTGTGGTCAGATAATATGCATGGGGTAATTTCAGTTCTTTTGCACTTAGGTAGGTATGATCTATGGGCTAGAATGTGGTCTATTTTAGTGAAAGTCACATGCGCAGCTGAGAAAAATGTGTATTCTGATGTGGGGTGGAACATTCTGTATATATTTACTAAGTCCATTTATTCACAGCTTTGGTTCAAATCTGTTACTTCTATGCTGATTTTTTGTTCAGTTTACCTATCTCTTGGTGTCAAAGGTGTGTTGAGGTCCCCTATTACAATAGTGTTAATAATTATATGGGTTTTCATGTCTGTTAAGATTTGTTTTATATAGCTTGGTCCTCTGATATTTGGTGCATACATGTTTATGATTGTTATCTCATCCTCTTGCGGTTTTCCTCTTACAAGTATGTAGTGACATTCTTTATCTCTTTTGATTGTTCTGGGTTTGAAGCTTATATTGTCTGCAAACATAATAGCTACTCCTTCTTTTTTCTATGATCCTGTTGCATGGACGATTGTTTTCCATCCTATGACTTTTAGTCTATGAGTTTCTTTTTGAGTAAAATATGTTTCCTGTATACAGCATATCTTTGGATTTTGTTTCTTAATCCACTCTGCCAGTCTGTTTCTTTTGACTGATGAACTGAGGCCATTTACATTTAAGGTTATAACCAATATGTGTTGATTTATCATTGTCATGTTATTTACTTGCTGTTGATTTCCTACTTTTTCTACCTGTTTAATTGTTTACTTTTCTTGAGGACTCCTTTCTATCGTTGTTCTTGAAATTGTGGTCATTTTTTTCTATCTAGAATATCTTTTAGTACTCTTTGCAATGATGGTTTGGCACACATGAAGTTCTTCCAGTTGTTCTTTGTTGTGGAAATATTTTGTTTCTCCATTGAATTTGAAGAATAGCTTGGAAGGGTACATCAGTCTTGGTTGGAAGCTGTTTTGTCTCAGGACCTGTAATACTTCTCTCCAAGCTCTTCTTGCCTTGATGGTTTGTGTGGAGACGTCTGCAATGATTCTGATGGGCTTTCCTTTATAGGTAATCTGTTTCTTTTCTCTAGCAGCTTTTATATTCTTTACTTTTGCTGGAGATCTGGAATTTTGACTACTATATGTCTGGGTGTAGTTTCATTTTGGTTATGGTTAGTTATAGTTCTATATGCCTCATTTAACTCTATATCAGGCTCTGTTTCCATGCTTGGGAAATTTTCTGCTATTATTTCTGCAAATATTCTTTTTATGTCATTTGTATTGCCCACTGCTGTTTCATTCCTCATTGCCTCATCTTGCAGCTGTTGAATTGATTTTTCCTGGTTCCTTGTTGATTTTCAGAGATCCTTTCTTTCAGGATTGCTAGCTGCCATGCTGTCTTCAAAATCTGAGATTCTATCTTCAGCTTCATTCAAGCAGTTTTGGCAGCTTTCAATGGAAGCTTTGATTTCCTGGATGTCTCTTTGAATCTTGTTCATACATTCTAATTCATGCCTATATTTTTCATTTAATGTTTCCATCCATTGCCTATGTTCATCTATTTTTTTATGTTTCTTCTTTAGATGTGCTGAGCAGTTCTTTAATTATTATTGTTGTTTCATTTTTTGCCTCAGAGATTATTTCTGACCTGATCTCTTCTATGGCCTGATGGAGTTGTTTCTTTACTTCCATTACAATCATTTGAGCAATTTCACTTGTGTGTTTACCAAGTTCTCCTATGTCAGTGTCTCCTAGACTTGTTCTGAGTGGGATGGAGATCTGAGATTGTGTTTTAGTCCTTCATCTTCTCATGTTTGGTACTGGATGCAGAAAGCTCAGACTTCCTTTTTCCTGGCTGCTCAGCAAAGCCCACTAGTGTTCCTACTTTTCCTGGTGGTCAAGCTTGCTCCTCAGTGTCTGCTGAGATACACAGGTTTGTCTGGGGTTTTCTGGCAGATGGTGAAGTGTGTCTAGTTCTCCCAGGTCTCAGGCATGGACTGTGATGTCAGCTGATGGGAGACCATCTGATCCAGCATCCTCTCACAGTTCAGGTCACGTGTATGACCCAGAATCAAGTTGCATGGTGGCACAATCCTGGACCAGTGGTCCTGTGTCCCCAGGAAGTTCAGGGTACAGGCAAAACCCAGACATGAACTGCAGGGTCAACAGTTTGTCTACCACCTGATTCTGTGTCTCCAGGCAGCTCAGGACATGCACAGGTACCAGATGCGGGCTGCACTGGTGGGGATCATAGAACACCTGTGTCTGTGACCTACAAGAGGTCAGGGCACAAGTAAAGGCCAGACCCAAACTGCAGTGCCAGCAGTTCGTGGAGTTCCTGCTCCAGTACCTTCACTTGGTGCTTGGCACACACAGGGAAGGCCCGCACACAAACCCCAGTAATAGCAGTTTGTGGGCCTTCTAAATGAGGATCTCCTGTCTGCACTAGGCACACAGAGGGCAGAGACTCAGACTATAAAGTCTGTGGGGCTGTGGGCTGTCCACTCTGACCCCAGGTAGTAGATGGGAAATACCTAGTTCTCTCAGTGGTGTTCACCTGGGAACCATGTTGTCAGTAGGTCATGACCTGCCTGATTCAGTCAGTTCAGGACGAGCACAGGAACCAGATGTGGGCTGCACTGACAGTGATCACAGACTGCCTGTCTGTGACCTCCCAGAGGTCAGGGTGCAAGTAGCCTATATCTGTTAATCTGAACAAATATTTTGAGGATAACAATATCCAATATAATAACTATTGTTGATTTCCTATAATCTTGTTTTGTAATTCAGTATTGTTTTTAATTTTTTTATTCTCATTAAAATTAAATAAATAAATGAATAAATAAATAAATTTATGTCCTTGTAGATGTGAAGATTTATTATACTTTCCATTTAGACATTTAACCTGGAACTCAGCCATCAGGGCCTTATTTGTATAGTAATAAACTACAACATGTTGTGAACAGCCTTGTTGCTCCCATCTCTCAAACTAATCAGGATGTGACAATTGACAACTGGTTACCAGTTTCCAACGGATGTTACATTTCCCAACACAGCATAAGTTCACCAGTGCACAAATTCCAAATGAAATGTTGTGATTTCAAAAGAGAGTTGCATAGTTCCATCTTTGAATTTCTGAAAGATACAACAGTGGCCTCATAAACTCATAAATTTAAAATTCATTATTCATCAACTGAAATACTCCAAAGAATAAACATGGACCTGATAGACCAATGTTTATGCCCCTTGTTGACAAAATTAGTCTCATGGCTCTTAAGAAATACATGAAATTTTATAGATTGCTTTCTACATATATTGAAGTTATCATAGTTTTCTACCTTTAATCTTTGGTGAATCTGTAGAATCTCAATGTATTTAGATTTCCTAGTATTAAATATTTTTCAATTTATACAAAGTCAACATATTAATACAAATTATTATTATTTTTTAACCTTCCCTGGGGATTGAACCCTACCCTTGCACATGCTAAGCATATGCTTTACCAGTGAGCTATAATTTTAGCCCATTTTAATATTTTAATGTAATATTCATATAATCTGAAAATATCTGGATGTTATAATCTCAACAAATTGATATATTTTTAATTATGAGACTACAGAATTTTGTCATTCTTCCACAAATTTCCTTGGCATGTAATCTTGGTTCATCTTTTCCTCATGAGACGGACAGCTACTATTCTTATATTTTTATTTCATATTCATTTAGTGTACTTGAAATTTCATATGAATACAAAATGTACTGTACTGTTTCCTTTTTCTTTAATTCAGTTTTAATGTCTGTGAGATTCACCCATGATATTACTTACAACTCATTCCTTTTTATTACTAAATAAAATTCAATTTTATAAATATACCATAGTATAATTATTCACTTGTTGATGGACATTTTGATTGTTTCTGAATATTAATAAAACTTTTATAAACACCATGCACAGATCTTTTGTATGGTGGTTTGTTTTCATTTAGGGAATAAACTCTTAAGAGTGGAACTGTTAATTCCACAGGTACCTATGCATTTATATTTGTCAGAGTCTATCAAATCTTTTTCCAAAGTGGTCATAGTATTTTGCACTTTAATTAGAGACTGATGTGAATAAGTTTGGAAATTTTTAATTACCAGTTCAATTTCTTAATACCTGTAAGGAAATGAAAATTTCTATTTTTTAGGTTGATATTGGTAAATTATATATCTGACTTATAATTATTCAGTATTACTGATGTAAATTTTTATATAATGCATTAGTTCCTTTTAACACTCTACTATATTTACAGTTTTTGTCCTTTTTATTTTCTGATATAAGCTATTTGTGCTTTTTCTTAAATATTCTGAATTACACTAAGTAATTTCCAATTATACTAAGTCCTCAAATTATGAATTCCCATTGCTAATTTTCACAAATAGGGATGAACCTCACATTAAGAACATTTATAAATGTGAATAAATCTCACAAGTAGCTCACATGTTTGCAGGACATTGTCACAGTTGTGTTGCTATGTGCTTATTGTACAATGTGATAAGGTACAGTAGTATAGCACAGTCAAAGATTTACTGTATTTGTGTGTGTGTTTGGTTTCTTTATCCTTTACATTGTATATTTGTGTCAAAGGGGTATAAGAATCACTTTGTCAGGCTTATGCACAAATCCAACTTACAAACATCCTCCTGGAATGGAACTCATTCATAAGTGGGGGACTTCCTGTAATTGGCTTTTTAAATTACTCTGTTTAAAACTTGTACAAATGATATTTTTGTTCACAAATGCTTCTGTTTGAGAAAAATTCAGTTCACAAACAGAAGCATTTGACAAAATTTTGCCTCCATTCGTAGGTGACAAACACTCACAAACATGCACAGACATGAGTTTGACCCTCTTTCCCATGAACCAAGGCACTACTGTAAATATTTACTGTGAGCTATTTTTCCTACTGTCAAATTATCTCTTACGCTTCATTATGACGGATTAGGAAGAGGCCTTAGATAATAAGACTAAGATTTTACCTCCCCACAATCTCATTGTCAATAGTTAAAAGAGGCTTCTTAAACCAATTATTCTTATCTCCAACATTTGTAATCTCAGCACAATAGGCTGCTTTGGATCTACCAGGAGCAATATCATCTAACCCTTGTTGATTTCTCTTTGTGTTGGTCCATCTCCAAATCTCAGGAATACAAGATAATTTTTCTTTTCCTGCACACTAATTCTTATTTCCCTCTACCTACTTTTACTGTCTTACTGTCTTTTTCTCTCATCTCTCTAAAATTTTTAAAGTCATTTCATGGCTTTCCCGACTGTCTATGTCACCTATAATGTGCTATGCTATATTTGCTCAATCTGCTTCATGAAATTCTTTTGTACTGATTCCCTGTCCAATTAATGTGCTTTACATTTATTTCTTTTATTAGCTATGCATTACATTCTTGATTTGGTTAAATTGTTTGAAAATTAAACAAGAGAAATTTAGGAAACATTTAGCCCATTGTGACACCTTTGGCATATGAAACAAAACTATAAATCATCCTATGGTATTCATTAGTCAGCTTTACACTACTGGAACAAAATATCTGAGATAATTAGCTTTAAGAGAAAAGGTTTATTTTGACTCATAGTTTTGGATGCCTCAGTCCATGATTGGTTGACCCACTTTTTTTGTTTTTAGGGCCATAGCTTTAAAAATTAACCCTATGTTGTGTTCTCAGTATAAATTTGCTTGGTCATAAATAATGCTTTTAAAAATTATTTTGGAGTATCCAACATGCAATTATTTACCTAAGAATGATATTAAGCATGTATTCTTCACTTAAAAAATAAAAGAACATGAAAAGAAAATAGAATGTATTCACTGTGTCTTAAGGTAGACAGTCTACATAGAACAGACATAAAGATATTAGAAAACATTTGATTGATTAGATTATTTCAAAAATTAAAGAAAACTTTGTTCATGAAAGACACTATAAAGATGGATAGATAAGATAAAGACTGGAAGAAAATTTTCTCAAAAATATATATGACAAAAAATTGGTATCTAGGATATTTCAATGAATTTCATAACCCAATCATAAAAAGCAAAGCAGCCTAACAGAAGATGCAAAACTTTAAAAGGAAAAGGAAAATATATAAATGGCAATAAATATATATAACAGTGATTCAAATCATTTGTCTTCAGGGAGATGTAATTTAACATATTATCATTACAGGTGACACTGAGTACTACTACACTTCCCCTAGAATGGTTAAACAGTAGACTACTGTACATCGGGTATTGTAACAAATATGGAGTAATCAGAATTCTTGTATAATGTTTTGACTGTAAAACAACATAACCTTTTGAAAAAAAATATGAAAACAAAGACTAACTACCTTAGCCCTATAATTTTATTCCAAGAAAGATGAGGAATACTTAATTCTGAAAAAAGTCTTTATGTCCAAAGAAGCTTTATTCACAAGAGCTTAAAATTAGAAACAACCTCATTGGCCATTAACAAGAAAAGTAGATTAATTTCTACTGTGTTCATAGAAAGTAAACTTTGCAACAATAAAAAGATATTAAATGCAGATGCATTCAACAACATAGATATATTACAAAAACACTACATTGAGACAAACATGTCTTATATGAATGCTTGATTACATGTTATATATTTCACCTGTAGTAAAAATTAAACAAAATATTAGAACAATTGTTTTCTCTTGAAATCCTGAGAGAGAGGTAGATGTTCATTGGGATGGTGCTTGAAGGAAATTTCTGTGTATAAATACTGTTCTATATTTTGATAACAGTTTGTGTTACACAAGACATACCTTTTTTAACTTATACATTTAAATCAATAACATCATTATTTATAAATTTCAATGCAAAAATCATAAACAAGTATTAAACTCTAGTTAAAGATCATTTAGGGTAAATGCCCTCTGTTTGCCAGTTTTCTATAACTAGGCTAAAATACCTAAGCCAATGAAATTGAAGAAATTAAAGCTTTATTTTCACTCATAATTTCAGAGTTTTGCATTCAGGTTTCATTGGCTCCATTACTTTGGGTTGTTTTTATTGTAAAAGTCTGCTTTTTATTTTTCTGTACCTTTTAAAATGTTTATAAAATTATAAGAAAATACAAAATTAATATATTTCTTCAACATATCCCTCCATTGAAGAATTAACTGTTTTCAAAGCTTTTTGGAATTCAATATTATAAACATTTATGAGACCTTGATAACTTTGATTCTATTTTTCTAAATTTACTGTACTTTATTTAAACATTTTTCTTTGAGCCAACACAATTTTCAAAAACAAATATATATTATAATGATTCCCAAGAAATACCTTAAAATTTTGGCCACATATTTATAAAATGAAAGTAAAATGTAGGTAATGACTTTGTTCAGTAAGTATATCCTGCCACTTATTTTTGCTTATTATAATTCATTTTTTTCTAACATGCTGTGGGCATAATGCTAGCAATAAAGTTAAAATAATTGTGATAATAATAGCGATGGAGGATAAAAGACCTAAAAAGAAGAAAAACATCATAATTTAAACAATTGTACTTTTAAAAGACAGCACAGTCATAGTTTCCCATAGCTATCAGCATTGCCTGTGTTAATTTGTGTTGTTTTTATCCTTCCAGACTTATCAGACTCAAATTTCTTAAGGATACTCTAAGCACATAAATTCTCTTGAGAAAGTAAAGAGCATAAACCTGATCTTAAGATAAAGAAATGGGTAGAGAGAATTCAAGGAATGCTTCACTTATCCATCTTAACAAAAAGACAAATGTGACTCACCCCTTTCACCTTACTCTTCTGGGATGGACCTTCTTTTCCACAAGTTTACACCAACCTTGGAGAGAAACATAAATATTCTCATTCTGAGTAAATGATGCAGCTCTCTCTTGAGGTCTCATATTCTGTTTATTTTAGTGTTTACTTTGAAAATTCTATCCAATAAATCCCTTTCCGACCCTTGCTGATTAGCCCTGAAAATTCTTCTTCCAATCAGGAAGAAGAATTCATCTTAGGGTAGAGTGGGTTGACATTTTTTTTTTTTTATCTTTTTGAGCCGGGGCCTTGTTAGACAGTTCAGGCTGGCCTTGAGCTCACTTTGTCACCCAGGCTGTCTCCAACTCACAGTGCTTCTACCTTCAGCCTCCTGAGTGCTGGGATTACAGGTGTACACCACCATACCAGGTGACCATTTTTCATCTCTACTTTATGAACTTCCTCAGGCCTTGTCTGATGACAATAGGAGAAGAAGAAAGAAGAGAAGGAAAAGTAGAAAAAAACTAAAGCTTAGTAATTGTAGGTATTGGCTAAGGGACAAACCTTGTTCATAACTCAAATGAGTTGTGTTTCCAATTTGAACAGTCAGTAATAATTTTTGCAAAAATATAACTCCATTAAGAAAGAGCTGAATTAATGTATTTTGTGGCAAAAGGGTTAAAATTCTCATCTCTGGTGGGATGTTCCTCTCAGCTTATACAAAACAGTCCTGGAAACCTACAGTGACGCTGACCAGAAACTGCATAAGATAAAAGCAAATATAAAAGCCCTTCTACTGAGTTAATGTCCCATTTTTCACAAAAAGGAATAACATATACCTTACATGAGAAATACAAAGTATAACTAATCTAATGAGTAAAATAAAAAATAGATAAAAGCAAGTAGATCTGTTGCAAAGGGGAAGGGAATCTAGATAGAGACGGAGGAGGAGGGCGGGATGTGAGAGGGGAGGTGAAGATGTGTTATGTATGTGTATCAACTCCTGACCATGGAGAAATCATTAAGTACTATACATACATTCAAATAAAATTTTTTAAAGTATGTGAATATCCTTATCTAAGTCTAAAGAATCTTTAGTAATAGGCCTTGATAGTTGAGAACTTTTGTGTACAGTTTAACTATAATACAAGTGTTCCTGGAAGCTTAACTAGAAACAGAATGTCCAGAAAAGTTCATTGCTAAGAAATCCTATGGGGCCCAGGGATGCAGCTCTGTGGCACAAGTGTCTGCCTGGCAAGCATAAGGTCCTGAGTTCGATTCCTGGTACTAAAAAAAAAGAAATCTTATGTCTTCATCCCTTTGTAATGCAAAACAAAACAAAACAAAAAGAGACAAATAAAAAACCTCAAACTCTCATCCTGAATGTGCAGTTCCTGTCTTGGAAACTTGCCTGCTGTCTCTCTGGACAGCATACAGTGATCTGAATAAGCTCCTGTGTTTCTTATATTCCTTGAGTGATAGTAAATTCTTTTACTGCCTGCATCACCAGCCCACTCTACAGTGTCTGGCACAACAATTCAAATTGTTGAAAACTAGCTTTGATATTTTTAATGCAAAACTTGAAAAGGAAAAAAACACAAGGCAATATAAACCAATAGTTGACAAAAAAAGGCAAAACCCTGAATTCTAGATGAATATCCCTCTAGGATAGAAAACATTTGCAAATTATATGTGGAAGTTTAAAACAGCTCCCCAGCTATTTTGAGAATGAAAATACATTTTGATTTTGAGAGAGTATCTAAAGGCTCATAGGTGTTGTTTTCATTCGTTTTATATCTAAACAAGTTCTTGTTCTTTCATTCTTGAAAGTCAGTTTGTTATAGGGAAATCTCTGCTCTCTTTTACTCAAATATATCAACCAGCACTGTTGTCATGAAAACAGACCCACTGTTAGCAGGGTACGTGCCTTTTCCTGAGAAAGCTCCAAATTCCACAGAAAGAACACCTTGAAATCACCTAGAACAACCAGACTGGAACTACCTCTCAACACCATTAGTTTATCATTACAGTTGGGTCTTCTTATCCCGAATGCAAAGACAAACCTTAGGCTGTGTTACGAATTTTAAAAGCTGTAAAAATAAAATACAATGAAGATCTTATGTCTATTTTCAATTAGGTCAGCATACGAATCCTTTTTCTTTTATAGTATTTAATTCACTACTAAAAAACACAGTATAAACTAGTATAGCCTTTTAAGAGAGAAAATTAGCAATTTATATCACAAGTCTAGCATACACTCACACTTCTGATCAGGTAACTCAATTGCTAAGCTTTTATTCTCTGAAGTAAAAATCAAAAATGTGTAAAAGTTGTAAAATTAGGATTTTGATTTTTATTGCAATCTAAAGAGAAAATAACCTAAATAAATAGAAGTAGGATATTTGTTCAATAAATTACAGTTTCTTCATGTAGTATAATGCTTTTAATCATATTTAAAAATAATTTATTCCAGACTGCTTTAAATATGTTGATGATAAAATGTTTTGAAAATGCTATATGCATCATATTTAAAAACTTCTATTTTCATAAACACATAAAATATAATAAATGTCAATAAAAATTAAAGAATTCAACACTATGGATATGTTCATAATGTTTATGTGTAAATAAAAAATTATGGGTAACATTCATTTAAAATTTTTTTCTCAATATTTTCCAAATAGAATATGATATGTAAGTGTAAAACTTTTCACATCAGAAAAATTAAATTCCACTCATGGAATTTTCTCTTTTTCATACCCAAGACCATAAGGCCTGTAGGTTTCTCTTATCATCAGTGACCTTCCTTTCTCTCCATTCTTCCTTTGATTCACAATATTCCTTTCTTGAAGTGGTATAAACAAGGTAAATTAGATCCAGTCTGCACCAGGTTAAAATCCCAGCTTTCCCAATAACAGGCTGTGTGACCTTTAGCAAGTTATTTAGTATCTCTGTGTTTCAGTTTCCTCATCCCTAAAATGTAGCTATTACAGTGCCTATTTCGTCAGACTGTGTATTATATTAAATTCCTAGTTAAGTGTCTAGAACAGTGTCTACAACATACAGTGCTTGATATATATTGCTATTTTTATGTTGATTTTTATTAGGGTAGAGAGAAACGAGGTAGGGAATGAAAGGACCAAAGATGATTTTGTAATATTCATATTCAACGTTGCTGTTTCTGCTGAACTTACTAATGTCCATACACATGGCATTTAGTGGTACTTGAAAGGGATAGGAGAATTTTTGTTAAAATATTCCTATGCTCTGGCCCACAAACTGAGGCAGGATTTACTCCAGATCTTTGGCATCCTTAAATTTCTCTTAAGTAAGACTTTTTTAGTAGCAATAGATAAACATAGAATAAATGATAGCACAAAACAACACTTACTTAAATTTATTTATTGTGACACCAAACTTCCCAAACCTTTCTTCACAGAGTACTGGTGATAAGCTTTTTTCAAGACCTCCTGTTCTGGATCTTTAACTGTTTCTCGCTTTGTGATCATACCAAAGCTCTAGTTAGTTAGAAAAGTCATTCCTACAAAGGGGTATAATTCTCAGTTTTACCAGTTTTTGATGTTGGTGTTTTCAGAATCTTTCAGAATAGTACAAAGTTGGGTTGTGTTATGATTTAGAACTAAAATGTTCCCCCCAAAAGTCTCATGTTCAAAATTGGGTCTTGATGGGAAGGTGTTGGTCACTGAAGCCGTAACCCAGAAGGGTTCATTTTTGTCCCTGCATCCTCCCCTCTCTTTCTGTGTCCTGCCTGCTATGGGGTGAGTAGTATTTCTCTTTCCCGCCCTTCCATGACAACTTTCTGCTTTGGAGGCAAACAAACATGGACTGAGCCCTCTGAAAACTGTCAACCAAATTAAGTTGTCCTTGTTGAAATTGTGGGTGTCAAGTAGTTTTCTTAATGATGGCAAAAGGAACCACACAGTTGGCCAGTGTTTTTCATCATATATTTAAACCTTTGGGGCTTTGGAGAAGTAGCTCTGGTGTAGAACATTTGCCTGGCGTATATGAAGTCCTCGGCTCAATTCCAACACCACAATATCATTACATACGTACGTCTTCTAGAAGTTGCATTGAAATCACTTTGGGAAAAAGGGTAATTATATAAAATAGTCTGTTGAAGTTGGCAATTGAAGCAAAAAGAGAAGGCTGCACAGGGCTAAATGTTCACATGTTAGGAAGCATGAAATTAGTAATACCCTAACCCTAGTTATGAAGAATTTTGAAACAGCAGCAATGTGGCATTTTTATTAAAATTTATAATATTCACACACAGCACCAAATAAATCAATGGTAGGTTTTCCTAGTTTTCATAGCCTGAAGGCCAACGTTTCAAATTGCACAGAATTTACTTTGATAAGGCAATAAAATAGGAATACAAATTATCAACCTCCTCAATTAGCCAGTAAGATTCAGAAATGGGCTGCTCTGTTTATAGTGATTTCACTATAGACTAAAACTCCAAATAGGGTACATGTTCAGGGTTGTGCTACAAAGTAGAAAAAAAATCCCCTTCAACGTTAATGTGAGCAAGTATGTAAGATGGGGTTCCTCATCTAAGCAGATTTGTTTAAGTGGTTTAAAACTGTGAGGCTACTGAGATTAGGATGTTCCAAAATTCTACATAAAAGGCTAATATCTCTCATGAATTGGGACTTTGTATCTTTGCATGTTTTCTTAAAGATTAGCTTCATTATCTAGAAACCCTTCCCCATTTTTCTTTTGTGATCTGACTATTCCTTTTATGATAATGTAATTTAGGAAGATTTCTGTGCTTATTCTTCTTTTTCCCAAATTATACAGTTTTTGAAAGGTAGAAATGATTTTGTTTGTTTGTTTTAGCCAATATCTATTATGGGATGACTATAAATTATCAAATGAATATTCCATTTGTATACAAATCATTTCCAAGCAATGCAAGTTGATAAAGGTTTAGTCTTAGAATAGCAATATATCCCTCTAAAACATGCTGAATAATTCCAAACATATGCAGTACATAGTAACTTTAATAAGAAAAAATAAAGGTTAAATCTATAGCTTTGTATCTATTTTTATTTTTCAGATAATCAAATAGTAGAATATGCTAATAGAACTTTAGTTCCCAAAAAGGAGAGAATGGCTAATTCTAAAGACTATTATCAATTTGTGACAATAACTTCCAAGCAGAACAGTTAATTCAATCAGTTATGAATCATGTATTGAAATATTCCTAATTGTATGACCGTCGTTGTTTTAGTCCAGTGCATCCCGATCAGCCTTCCAATCTATAATTTTCACACAGATCTGATCTTTGCACACAGATCAGCCTTGTGATCTATAATTTGGTTGCTTGGGGATGATTTACCCATCAGGAGGGAGAATCCAGTGAAATGGCAGGTGCTGGTTATCCTGCCAGATATCGCTGTCACTGGAATGTGTAAATTGCCATTCTGTTTATCTGCTATCTGCTTTTCCTCTGTGAGATGAGACACTGAGAATGAGTTCCTCGGAGCATAATCACAGCTGGGAAGGAAGATAGCGCAGTTTTCTCAGGCTGCATACCTAAAGGCAGAATATTAGATTTTGGAAACACCATGGTTAAAAATCTTACCTAAAACAGTAGTCCAGCCAGGCAGCTTCCATTTCTGGAGGCTCTTGGAAGCCTCAGTTGATAACTACATGGGACTAAAAGTTCCAGTTTTTTATCAAAATTTGTGTAATGTCATTATACTATTAAAATCTTCCTTTCTTTTTATGCTTACAGATTTTTGTAAAATCCTCTCAGTGGTGATCTTACAAGCATTACTGCGATGAATGTCTTTTTCATGTGTTCATAAATGTGAATGTGAGAGTTAGGGGATAAATATGTATCTTTTGGATCAGGGAGTGATCCAAAATTGTCAATGGTATGTATGACATAGGTACTGTCAGTCAGAGTAGTTGCCAATCACAAAGCTACAGTAATATACCACTGTTCCAATATTAGTCTTGGAAATATGTTGTAACTCCACCCTAGACCATTGACTTATTGAGAGAAGGTTATAACAATTTTCCTTTTTCTGAAAGTGGAAAATGGACTTTTAAAAGCCTTCTGTATATTTTCTCATGCCATCACATTATGCAGATATAGTCACTATCTATATAATTATTAGCTAAGAGATCTGCCTAACTTGTATTTCTCAATGGAGAAAAAGGAATAAACAGGGTAAATGGGGTTAAGTCTCATTGTAGTAAATGTTCTCTGCAGAATCAAAGTCTGAGTCTAAGAACCAAACTTAATTATGTAATAATTATTGTATATAATCTATCAATTATTATAAAGCATAAGTGTAATACTCTTTAAAATGCAAAACATAGCTAGCATGTCATTCTGGAAGGTAGCTCCAATTTGTCCATGGCAATATTTTGATGTAGCATTAATATTGATTATTTAAGTGAATGTTTCTGGTTTCTCCACTGGATTGTTGTCCTTTTATCATATATGACCATATTTCATTTTCTATTTTTAACTGTATACCAGATGGGTAATTCCTGAGTTCTGGCATCACTCCAAATGAGGACATCAATACCAAAGACTTGAATAAGTTATAAAAGAGGTGAACTCCAAAGCCAAGAAAATAGCCAATTGACAAATTGGGTTGGTGGTATTGGGCAACAGAATAATTGAATGAGAAGAATCTAATGTACAAAAATTCTAAAAAAGAGGGAAGTACACAATATTGTGCAATAATTTTAGAGGAAACATCAGGCATCTATTGTGACTTTAAGCTGGGTATGGAAGTTAGAGTCACACACAACTGAGATATGCAGAGAAAGCCATTCAGAGACCTAAACCTAGAACAAGTATTTTTAGAATAATCAGTTATTTGTAAGACAAGAGATTGTTTTTAAGTTAAAATCATCCTTGCATATATTCAAATATGCTTATTTTAACCCAAATAGTTTCCTGCACACAAAATCAAGGTGTAATTTTCAAGCTTCTTCCCTTTACTGTAATGTATCATCACTTTTTTTAAACTTGCATTTCTATGAAGAAGAAATTTTAAAAGTTAAGTTTGTATTATTCAAGTTGTAGAAGTATTATTTGTTTCCCTGTAATCACATCTAGAACAAATAGTCAAAAACTTTGTAAAGGTGTTACCTACAGCAATACATTCTAAATTTCATTTGTCCAACTCAGAAATCAAATAGATTCTTGTTTACCTAATACAATATTTCTGAAGGCATAATAGACTTAGTTATTCTCAATGAGTGATATAGCTGAATTTTTATTAAGTTTCTGTCTGTTATTAATTAGTGCTACTGGCATTCAAAAATGAGATTTTGATATAATCAGCAACTGGAAATAATTGCTTCTATAGTAAAAAAAAAAAAAACCCAGAATATCATTAGTATGTATGTGCAGATAATCTCAACCACAAAGTTAAAAAGCAACGAGTAATTACTGAGTGAAATATGGAATCATATATTCACAAGAATATTGATTCAAAAATTTTGTGTACATACAAGAAGAAAAGTTCTTTAGTAAAGTATCATTATTCTATGTTATTTTCTTTGATTACTGAAACGCACAAGTATCACATATAAGATACTAATGCAGGTGAAAATAGAATAAATTCCTCATTTTAGAGAGGGCACTTTATACATCCAAAATTTACATTATGTATTAATTAGTAAATGTGATTTTATGAATATTAGCCAGAAACAAATAAGTGATTAAATTCTTCACTCCTGACCATATTCTTTCACAAATGTTGAAACTAAAAAATATCTATCTTAATGTTTTAAGGCAGCATAGAAAAGTTGTACATATTTATGTGATACTATCTGCTATTTTGATACATGTATGTATTGTGTACTGTTCAAATAAGGGAAAGGATACCTAGCTCTTCATTTATCATTTTGTATAGTGAAAACATTAAAAATACTTTTAGGAAGCTTTTTAATGATATACATATGCTTTTTATCTGTGGTCACCATTTATTAAATTATCACATTAATTCTGTGTTTCTTTGATGGACTATTTCCTGGTCACATTGAAGTCAATGAAATAATTGAACTGTAGAAGTACATTCAAAATATGTACATTACTAAGTTTTAATTCAAGTGTTATCAAATGATCATACCACTACTTAGTTTTCAGTAAAATACAATATAAACCCAAATTCTAACTGTAACATAAAACTAAATTTTTCATGATTCATAAACAAAAATTATGTTTAGAAATTTAAGTTGCCTGAATTCATTGAAAAGTTCTAATTATTTCCACTTACAAGAGAAACTGAAGCTCAAGGAATATGCATATTTCTATTTAAGGTCTTACAAACTATTATATCAGCCATGCTTTACTATTGGAAAATGACACTCCAGTGGGGAGATAAATAATAAAGGAGGAAAAACCAAAGGGTCAGAAGGAAAACAGGAGAAACATAAACCTACTCAGTGGTGTATAGAATCAGTTACCAGGTCTCATTCTAATGTTTAATGCTTACATTCAGTGTGATGCAAGTGTCCTCCACATCAAGCTGCTGAGTTTTCCTAATTGTTCAGAATGAGCTGAGAGTCATTAAATGCTTTTCCTGATTCTAAACAAGTTATTTAAGAGTAAAAATTGTTTTGAAGTGAGTATACTACATGGAGATTTTCAAGTAGGGTTCATATCTGAATGTTTCTCAAAACATATACTCAGGCTTTAAAAATATTGAGTTACTTCTGACATAATTCATGTTTCCAACAAATAGCACATATTTTATGTAATTATATTATCTGCCTAAAAAGGCTTTGAGCAAATAAAATCTCTATTTTATAGATACAGAACACAGTACTTATGAAAAGAACCTTAATCTTTCTCTATATTAAGATTGTCTATAGAATAATTTTTATTTTCTTCCTCCAAGTTCTTCTAATACCACTGGAGTTGTTCAGCTAGCATCCTTCTCTTTCTATTGTTAAGGCCATTTGCACTGTTTTCCCAAAGTAGTATATGACTTCTAGTCTCCAAAAATTATTTCAATGTTTCCAAAATTTAAATTATTCTTTTATTACAATACAAAAATAATTTTAATTTAAACTTAATTCCATAGTTCTGTGAAGAACTATTCTTGATAAATTGTAGGAACTGAGGATCTGAGATATTATCATTTATTGAAAACATTAGTAGAGGCTAAAAAAGAACTCAAAAATAATATTCAAAATGTTTTCCTTTAAAATTTAAATTGTCTCAGAAAGTGTGAAGTACATAGGACGTTTTAAAGAGCCATACTTTATATCTCAATGTAGTTTTGCTCCCAATGAACACACACACACACAGTCTTTCTTCTCCATTAATGCTGGGGTTTTTTTTTGTGGTCGTTCTTTTTGTTTTTGAGACAGGGTCTCTTTATGCAGTTCAAGTTGGCCTTGAATCCACTGCAGAACCCCGGCAGGTCTCAAACTCATGTCTATCCTCCTGCCTTAGGCTCCAAAGTGATGGAATTGTTATGGAGAGAATCAGTGGGACAGGCACTCGCAAGAGATTGAAATGTGGAAAGAAAAAATGCTTTAGTCAAGAGCCAGCCAACAGACAGTCTCTGACAGGGAGCCAGGGCAGATCCGCCCTGATCTGGAGTCTGTCTCCAGTTTCAACACCTTTTGGGGTTTCCATAGTAGCCATGAAACCACATTAGCTCATTTTTGGGTATTTAACCAAAATGTCACAGAATTGTCACAAGGTTTATATTTCCCAGAAGTGGCTGGTCATGTGCTGATCAGGCAGAGCTAAGGTGGACATTGTGGTTTAATGTTTAGCCCACTCTCCAATTTGTTCTGTTTGTTCAGTTCCTCTTTTATAGCTCTGTTTTCATCAGTACAGTTTTATGACTAACCGGGGGGCGGGGAGTAAGTTCATCTACAGTTTAAGTGAATTTAAGTGCATTCTTCTAAAAATGGAGTTACAGAAAAGAAAAACGGAGTCTCTCTTGCTCTATCAGGATTACAGGCATGTGCCACCACACCCTGCTAACATTAATGCTGTTATATTACACATTGTGAGTTCGATTTTTTATGTTTGTGAATCATGTCACTCCACTGATGCTTTTTGAGTGACCGTGCTGTGTTAATCATAATTCTAGCAATGAGTATATAGCAGAGAACATTTATGATCAGAAATTAAATTCTCTAATATAATCAATGCTTTGAAAAGTTCACATAATGATATTATATGTATTGTTTAGATTTTTAGTTGAAAGTAATAGAAATCAAACTGAATAGTTTTCAAGAGGAGTAAGGATTCAGCACAGCAATGGAAAATTTCACACAATTTCCAAAGGATTAGGATATAGCTAGATGTTGAATATTGTCTGCAGGATGTTCTCCTAGCCCAGAAGGGAGCCTTCTCCTCTATGTCAGTCTCCATCCTCAGAAGGCTTGTTGCACGTGGCAATAAAAAAGGGTACCAACATCCTAATTTGTATTTGTAGGATGTATTTATATTGCTTTGTAAGGCAAAGAATAAGAGACATTTTCTCTTTGGTCATAATAAATCCTGGAGCTCTGATTGGTCCTGCTCCAAACCATCTGTCATCCAATCATTTGAGGAAAAAGAAGTATTTAATTGGCAAGGCAGGGTTTGTATGTCCACTGCTATGGAGGGAATAGAGGGGAAGAAGGAGGTTGAGAGACAATGCACCAAATGCACCAAATAAATTTGCCATAGGACAAAGGTTAGACATATCCAAATAGAAAAAGCAGGTTTCCTGAGCACAAAATAGTTGTTGTATGGCAGAGTAATTTTGAGTTCATTTTAGATGTGATGTATTTTCTTTTTTTTTCTTTTTTTGGTTTTTCTCCGGTACCGGAACCGAACTCACGACCTTGCGCTTGCCAGGCAGGCGCTTTGCCACTGAGCTAAATCCCCAGCCCCTGTATTTTCTTTTTATTCACTTAAGGATTGAGGAGCACATCTTAATCCTCACCAAATGGTATGTAAGTGCTGTTACAATTACGCATTTCCCAGATTTAGCTATTGACTAGTGTTCTGCAAAAATAGTAACTCAAGTTATTACTGATATTGCTAATAAAAGATGAATAATTTTGTAATTAAAATGAATAGTCTCGATGTCAGATGTAGTGTAGAAGTACCTCCATCTTGGAAATAATCCCTAAATCCAAGGAATAGGAGCAACATGAGGAAAAGGTAAGAAAAACCTTAATATTTTCAAGAACAATTATTAAATGCTAGGTTTCACTCTAGGTAAATGAATTACATTATCTCATCAATTTCTGACAATTACCCCCAAGAAACTATATAGTTTCCCTTTAGTTTGTAAACAACATAAAGCATGGACTCCAGGAGATAAAATAACTGAACAAAAACGACTAATAAAAGATCAGTAAAACTCCGAATTTTGTCTTTTATCTATGTAGGAGAGTAAATTTAATAGCATAAATGTGTTGGATGGAAGATGGGGAAGAGGGGGGAGGGAGAGAGAACAAAAGAGAGAGGGAAGAGAGAGAAAAGAGAGATTCCAACTCTAGAGAGCCTACTGTGACCAGTTGAGTTCTCTGTTGACACTATTTAACAGTTCAGTTTATTCCCTCTGTCTAATCTCGCTTTTCTCATTTCCTTACAAGTACTATTCCTAAGCTCATTCTTCAATATACCTATTCTGTTGTAAACCTCTATCTCAGACTCCATTTCTTAAGAAACCCAGCTATGACACTTGATGCCAAGAGTAATCTAAGGAGTATATGCTTGAATCACCAGCAAGCTGACTGACAGGGAGGACCCCATTACTGATGGTAGGTATTAGCACCTTGCAAGAACTAAGAGAGAAATTGTCAAATCTCTCACTTCTCATTGATGCATAGCAGGAAGTATAGGACGTGAAAGGAAAAGTGCTGCAGATGCAACATCTCAGGCTTTTGAGAGATCAGTGGGAAGTTATAAAAATTATATTTGATGGCTTTTATTCTGAACAATGAGTACCTTGGAAAAATATCATGAAAGCCTGAGTAGATTAACCATCTTTTAATGATGACTACAAGAACCAAGAAAGGCAACATGGGATCATATAAATAGACTTTCAAGCCTGGCATCTGGAGGCAGCAAACCTGAAGAGCAAGACTAGGGCTGACAAAAACCACAACAGAGTTTGAGAGGATGAAAACTCCTCAGCACCAGGACGTCTTCTATACCAGGTTTCGTATTAAAGGAGCCCAGGGGTTGGAAGGCAGTGGGACCCATAGACATATGATGGGGCATTTGGCTTGCACTCAATGCTTTTGAAATGCCAGACACCCAGACACATGGATATGTGGAGTATTCCTTTCCTCCAGACTAAGGGTATGTGCTTCTCCCAGGTTTGCTTGAAGAAAACCAACAGGATTCTACTTTGCTAGACAAAACAAACCCTGTTAAGATATCTCTCAACCCCTGGACATCAGATCCCTAACTGGAATTAAGATGTTTTCTAAGGAAGTGCTGTGTCTTCTAAGAAAGGAAATAAACTCTGCCACAAGGTCTATAGATCCTAATCAAAACTTGTCAGAATGCAGAAAGCCAAATTCACTTGTAAAACTTTTGCTGGTTAATAAAGGTCAACTTCACAATCACCAAATTAAATGTATGTTATTCCCACTCTTTCTTAAAGGGAGATATTCCAGAAGTATTATCCCAGAAGCAACTGTTTTTGAAAGACTTACTAAAAATGATCATCAAGGCAATATAGGAGAGTATCTTCCTAGATATTGGCTTCTTTTCTTCACCTTCCAGGGTAGTCATTTTCATAATGACTACTAATCCATTCAAGTTGGTTTGGAGCTAAACTTAGAGTAAGTGATTTCTTCTGGGGCATATGATCATCAAATCCTGGCACTCGGGTCCATGTGAAAACTTAGTTTTGGTTAGGATAAGCTACATAAAAATCTCATATAACAGGAGTAAAAACTTTAGTTTTAAAGGCCACACTTGATAAAAATTTATAATACCGAATGTACTCATAAATTTTAGAGTCTTCTAAGTGGTTTCAGATTTATGGACATAAAAGGTGCTCAGTCATGTTCATAGTTTTATAGCTTCTTATATGCCATCATTGTTGGCTACATGATGACTTTAATATTGTCTTGGACGGGAGACGATTTCTGGAAGAGCATAATCATTTATAAATAATTGCATTCAGTTTTAGAGACATGAAAATGAACATGTTTGTACTGTGAGTTCCAGTATGTACAGTACTATAAACCTTCCACATCATCTATGGTAATCATACTGTCATTGTAATGCAAGGTGAATAGCTTTTATTCTAATAGGCAAAGGACTACATGTTAATGAGCATTATATAAATGTGCCTGATGAGCTCACATTTTCTGAATGAAAGTAAATCTTTGCTTAGTTCTTTCAGTAACCTTTGTTTGTTGAAAGTTTCGGCAAGTTATAGGGATAGAATAGGAGCCAAAATTTATGAAAAGAAGAAAGAAGTCTGGGTTTAAACTAATGCCACTACATGACGAATTTTTTCTACATGGTGAGTAGGGTACATCTCTTGTTCCTGGCATCACTAATTAATCCCTGTTCTGCCCATGAAGTTCAGCTTCAGAAATGTCTCAATCCAGCCAGATGAGCTTTCTGACAAAAACTACTAGATTTCCCTCACACATCTATAGCCATGTACAGTGCATAGTGCAGTTCAGGTAGGTGACACTGAATATACAGTGGTGGTGGTATAGGATATGTCACCTCCTCGAGAGCAACAAGATCACTGAACAGCACATTTCCTAGAACACACCCCATCAGTAAGTATCATGTGACTTCACCTCATTAGACAGAAGGCATGCCATCATCTTCACTTCACTCAGCCAGGCTTTGAGGAAGCTGGCACCAGTGTCTGCCTCCCTCAGGCCCAGGATCAGTTTCCAGGAAGCAATGGCAACCCACTCATCAACAGAGTATGGCAGATGTTATGGTCTGTGTCTGCATGTCCCCCCAAAGCCTCATGTGACCATGGGGCAGGCTTTTAAAGTTTGATTGATTAGGGGTGTGAGAGCTGCACCTGCCCTGGGGTGGACAGTTTGCATATGTAAGGGAGAGGAAAAGGGTGCTGGAGGCCATTCCTCCCCCATTCCGCCCTGGTGAGTGCTAGTGGCTTTTGCTGTTGTCTGCCTCCCTGAGCTGTACCTCTCTGCCATGTGCCACTCTGCCTTCTAATCTGCCAAGTACGGACTGAAACCTCCACAAACTGTAAGTGAAATAAACTTTTCCTTCCTTAATTTTGGGCATCAGGTATTTTGTCCCAGCAGCGAGAAAAAAGTACCCAAGACAGTAGAGTAACACAATAACAACAAAAACCCGAAGATGTTAACTTCAATCGAGCTGAAGTGAAGAGATAGTTGCTTAGAAAATAAAGATCATCACCTTGGAAGCACTGTTCTGTAGGACACTGATGAAAGCCATAACATGGTGGATATATATATATATATATATATATATATATATATGTATATATAATATATAAAATTTTTTCATTTTCTTTTTTATTTGAAAGAGGATAATAAAAAAATAACAATAATACAGAATTTCAAAACAAGATGATAGGAAATTAACAACACTGATTATATTGTGTATTATTATCTTCAAAATATTTGCCACATTACCAAATATTGGCATGTAAGATTGGTCAAACAATATAAATACTAGTTGTTCCTTTCAATAACCTAATAGAAATTAGTAGTACAATTATTGTAGTTCTATTATATAATATATTCCTTCCTTCTTTTCTACCTTCCCCTATCCCAGTTATTTTTTTCTTTTTGAGCAGTTTCTTTCCCTTCACAATGTCTATTGTACCTTTTGGATCTTACTTAGTCTTTCAGTTTCCTACACTAGGGAGACAATGCAATGATGGATGAATATTTTTAAAGTATCAAATGAAATATTTTTTAACATAAAGGATCATGTTTTCCTAATGATATATTTAGTATTCAAAGATGAAATATAACATAAATATTGGACTACTTATAAGCAATAAAGGAACTGATCAAAGGTGTATCATATAAAATTAATTTTGAATGAAGATATAAGACGGTAAAAGGATGGGCAGTAAAGATGTAGATAAGTATACATGTGAAACAAATATGAAACGTCATTTATGTCTGCTTTCAGGAAGAAGTACAATGTGAACTTAAATTTGATAAGAGGAACAGTAGAGAAGTTCAGGACGTAATTAGAATTCTAATATTTTGAAATAGTTTCACAGATCTTTACTAATATTAAGCTACTGAGTAATAATATTGCCTTTTGTTAGTTGTATGACAAATAGGATGGCAAATAAAGAAAACACAGTTCTAACTTACTGGAGTTGAGACAATAAAAAACTTTTATGATACACCAGAAATAGAAAAAACTTTTAAGTGCAACTCAAATGAAAATTAAAAAAGGAAAATAAATCAACAATTATAACTATAAATGTATTAAACAGAAGGTGGCCACAGTTTTCAAGAGAAAGAAAGAAAGAAAGAAAGAAAGAAAGAAAGAAAGAAGAAAGAAAGAAAGAAAGAAAGAAAGAAAGAAAGAAAGAAAAGAAAAGAGCCTGAAGTACATATTCTAGAGTATATGTTTTGTGTCGTGATTCTTTACTGATATCACTGTAGCACAAAAGCAGAAAAAAATGGAAACATGATTGGATATAGCTCTGATTCTATATAATATTTTTCAAAAGTAAAAACAAAGTGATTGTCCTATTTGGGCTACATGTCAAATTTTGCCAACCTCTACTCTCAACACAGGCTAAAAGAGAAATATAGAATTTTATTTTTAAAATTCCAGTTTTTTAATATTTATAAAGGAAGAATTAAAAATATGTTGAAGTGAGCATTTGAAAATAAAAAGATGGAAAAGACCTGCCAGTTATAAGATAAAGAAATTGTTACATTGTGACTAGCATAGAATAAAGAAATTTCTTTATTAATGTCAAATACAGGAGATTTTTACATCCAAAAAAGTTAAGGATAACAGATAATAGTCTGGATTAGAATGCTATCTGATTTTAATGATGTAAACTGTTACTTTCATAGTCTCAAATACATGTATGTACATATGTGTATATGTTATGGTTTGTGTCTGTGTGTCCCCCAAAAGCCTTATGCGGCCATGGGGCAGGCTTTTAGAGTTTGATTATGGGTGTGAGAGCTACACCCACCCTGGGGTAGATAGTTTACATATGTAAGGGAGAGGAAGAGGGTGCTTCTGGCCATTTTCCTCCCTTGTGTGTGTGTTTGTTGCTTTGCTGTGTTCTGTTGCCAGGAGCTGTAGCCCTCTGCCGTGTGCCACTCTGCCTTATAATCTGCCATGTGCCATGGACTGAAACCTCCACAAACTGTAAGCAAAATAAACCTTTTCTTCCTTAATTTTGGGCGTCAGTTATTTTTGTCCCAGCAATGAGAAAAAAGTAACCAAGACAGTATATAAGTAAAAGAAAATAATCAGTATTATGAGGGATTTTAGTGTATTTTTTCTCAGTAACTGACAGACTTGACAGCTTAATAAAGATATGGGAGACTTCAGGAAAAGAAAAACATAAATTTAAAGAACACATGTATTATCTCGGAGCCAACATTTAGACAATTAATATTTTCTCAAACGTATGTAGGCAGGGCGTGGTGGCGCACGCCTGTAATCCAGCATTTGGGAGGCTGATGCAGGAGGATTGTTGTGAGTTTGAGATCAGCCTGGGTTACAAAGTGAGCTCCAGGCCAGCCTGAACTGCATAGCGAGACCCTGTCTCAAAAAGACAAAACACACAGACAAACAGTCAAACATGTGTGTAATATATTTTAAAATCATCACACAATGCCATAAAATGTTTCAAAAATTGCAAAGCTTGATATCTTAAAGACTGTGATACCATGAATTAGAAAACAAACAGTAAAAAATTGTAACAAAACAAGGCATAGATTTGGAAATAACAAAGCACATCTTAACACTATGAGCTATTCACAATAGAAATCAGAAAATGATTCAAGTTTAGCAATAGAATAAAATGTAACAAAAAGTAAGAAAAAGTAAAAATTTTCAGCAATGGATTCCTACAACGGAAAATGAGAAAGCATAAAATTTACAAAGTATTTGTTAAAAGACAAATAAAATTAAGAAAATAAATGTTAAAAAATTGAAAGGAGACGTGTGGCGAGAAGTATCTCCTAGCTCCGATATTCCTTGCATCTAAGGCTGCCTCTGTATCTTGCTTTGTCAGCAACACTTCGCAGGTCTCGAATGGGACCCTATGTAGTCCTCGGCTCAGCACAAATGGCAGTCTAGAACAAGAGGCAGGAAGTGAAGACAGCTGGGATTTTAAGATGAGAAACTGAAAATACAAGTAATTTAAAGAAGAAAATAAAGGATGAGTAATAGGGTTCAGCAAGATGGATTATTTGTAAATATGAAAAAAGCTCTAGAGATGGAGGAACAGGGAAGGATGAAAGGGGAAGTAAAAAGAATCGTGATGCGTTACGTACATGGACCAATGCCCTACGATGAATGTACGCACTATGTCCTGTAAACATGTACTAACAAAAATAGGTTTTTGTTTTAAAAAAAAAGATTGAATCTTGCATGAAGTTTCTCAGCTCTCATGTAGAACTAATGCTTGCAGCAGCTAGAAAATGTGGCCAAAGATCGCAAGGACATTGGATTTCAAGAACATATTAAATGTATATGAGAATTATCTTACACAGTGATGAGATTTACCTCTAACAAGTTGTTTAATCAAAGAAAAAAATGTGAAATAAGCAATACGAAAGAGCAACTTTACACTAATAAAACTGAAAAACAGACAAAATGGATACTTTCTTAAGAAAATATGTTTTTATTGTACAAAATACAATATTTCAATATTGTACAAAAATACAATATTGTAAAAAATTACAATATTTGCTTCAAAAGAAATTAGGTAACTAGAATAAACTTCCACCAATCAAAAGAAATCAGATTCATAATATAAAATCTGCCCCCTAAAATATCCTACTTAAACCCGAATAAAAACAATGAGAAAGATGATTCTTTTGTTTAATGAGAATAAAAATAATAAAAAACATTAGAAATGACACAGAATTTCAAAAAAAGATGATAATTCAACATTTGTTATATTGTATATTGTTGTCTTCAAAGTAGTTGTTCAGATTACCAAAGATGATTCCAATCTTATCCAAAATCTTTCAGTAAGGAAAAAAAATGAGATAAAGGATTATAAGCCAAATCTAATATATAGCTATAGATACATAGATATAGATATAGATAGATATAGATAAGAAAATATGCAAAATTTAAGTTTGGCTTAGTTCAAAAATGCAATAATATATGCAAGCAATAACATATAGATAATTTTACTATACTAAAAAATAAACGTATGGGCTGAGTAGTTAGCTCAGCGGCACAGCACCTGCCTGGCAAGAACAAGGTCCTGAGTTTAGAGCACTGGAGCACTCACAACTCCATAGCATCCACGAAGTGCTTTGTCTTATTTCAGAGTGATTTCTCACAATATCTCATAGAGCAAGGAAGCTAAAGGTAAAGTGAATCAAAAGATAAAATATAGATATTTTCATAAAATCATATCATTTAAAGCAATAGACTCACAATAAAATACCAAGAGGAATGTAGTCCATTCCTTTAGAAGGCAAATAGAACAATGTAAAAGAAACAAAAGATGAGAAAAATAAACAGCAATAGATTTATTATGTGAATGAACTTAAATACTGCCTTAAAATGTATTCTAAAATTAAATTGTATATCGAAGTCAATAAAAACAAAAAATAATTTCCAAAGAGGAGTGAAAAGTGGAAAGTTATCTGAGGTTCAAATGTTATTTGAGGAAGTATGAAAACCATATTACACTGTAATAATTTTAGAATATATCTGGCTTCTAGGTAAATAACTGCAAAAAATATCCCTCAATAGAAGGACACAGAAATCTGGAATCTAAAAGAATTTTTTAAAGGAGACACCTTGTAAGCACAAACCAAAACTACCAGTTTTGCTGTTCTAACATGACAAGTAGATTTTAGGTCAAGGAAATATTCTGAAAATTGTATTATATGTTCCATTTTATGTAACCCCAAAATATATAAAGCCAAAATGATGTGAACTAAAATGACAAATTGATAAATACACAAACATAGCCCATTATTTGAATAGTTATCTCCCTATAGCTTATGAGACAGAAAGACAAAACAGTAAAGATATGAAGACTTAAGCCACAGAAATAAATAACTTTACCTAATTGCAATATCTAAACTGCTACATTCAAATACACTCTTTCCAAGTTTATGTGAAACATTTGCCAGAAATACGCATTTTAAAAATCTCAATAAATGTTTAAAGACTACAATTACTCAAATATTTTTCCTGATCCTAGAGGAACTAAGTGAAAAATCAATTCTGAAAGTGATAACTGAAAATTTCCTGAAAATATCTGTTACTTAAGAAATATATTTCCAAATTTCTACATTACCCATGTGCAAAAGTAAATCACAATAGAAAATTAATAGACAGGGAAAATATAACATATCATAATTTGAGGTATGCCATGCTTGCCATGTTTATTGGGAAATTTAGAATGTTAAAACTTTATTGTAGACAAGTGCAGTTGACTAAGTATTGTCTCAAAGACTTTGGGAGTATTGAGGAAAATAGAATTATTTCTATCCATGGAATGTAGTTTGGAAAATATTTTGTGGAGAAGGTGTTGTTTTTCTGTCTTGATTAGTTTTATTACTGCTGAGACAAAATACCTGGTGCTCAACACTAAGGAAGGAAAAGTTTATTTACTTCACAGTTTATAGAGGTTTCAGGCCATACTAGTCAGCTTCAAGGTAGGGTGGCATGGCACAGAGGCAAAAGTTCATAGTAGTGGAAGACAGCAAAAGCAACAAGAGCAAGAAAAAAAAAGCAAGCCTCTTTTCCTCCCTTATATTGTGTGCAGGCTACCTGCTCTAGGGCAGGTGTAGCACTCACACACCCAATCCCAGCAATAGACAATGAACCGAGCACAAATTCTAGATCCAGTTACCTCCAAAAAGCCCATTCCCCATGACCACATGAGGCTTTGGGGGGACAACCACATAAAAACCATAACACTGTCAAAGTTGCACAAATCAAAAGTACAGGTTTTGCTGTATTAATATAACAGGTAGATTTTAAATCAATAAACATTTCAGTAACATTGCAGTACAGTAAGGGGGAGAAGATTACAGGAAATTAGTATGCAAATGGAACACAAAGTTATTTGAATATGCTAAGGATTCTGGGATGTTTCTTATTGATCAAAGATTCAGTAGGAATTATCAGCGGTATTTTATTAGAAAGAAAATGATATGAACAATCTGAAGTAAACAATTCTGACTGCAGAGTTAAGGGTGGAGTAAAAGGACTGGCTGATTAGAATATTGTCAGAAATAATGACAGAGAAAATTAATTTAGTGGTTATTGGAATGCAGAACAGAATACAGTTTCAGGAAGTATTTCTTGTGTTGAAGAGACAGTACTTGATGACTTATTAGATCCTTAGGGAAGTAGTAGATAAGGAAAAGTAGAAGCAATTTTCCACCTAATTTACTAGCAGAATATTGATTTCATTAGCATGAAAGACAATAAAAGGAAAAGACACTCTGAGAAAAAAAGATAATGGACACAATCTTATATGCAGAAATGTAGGACACTTTATTATAGAATCACTTGGAAGTAGTAAAGAGTCTAAAATAATGATTTAAAACCTGAAGGAGAGGGTCATATCATGTGAGTACTATCAATCATGTTAAGAGCAGTACAGGAGAATGCCCACAGAAAGTGTAAATTGGAGTAAAACAAGTAGTGCTATATAGAGAATTCAACTGGACGCCAAAATTTAATGTACAAGCAGGGTACCATAGACCTGCCATAGAACATAATGAGACATGAAATTCAGAGCAACAGAATATAGCAGCAGAGTTTTTTAAAAGAGAGTTAGTGCATCTTATCACTATTGTAAAATAGTTGTCATTACCTTCATCTCCTTTGCTTTAGTACTAAGCAAATGAATATGAAAGAACCATGGATACCATAATCCTCATTTAGTTTGTTTATTTTTCAAGGAAGTTTGGAACACAGACACACATTTTGCAAACACATGCTGATAATATCACAAGCAAGCAAAACTAAGCGGACCACTATTTGAGTGAAACAGCTACTACAAAAATATGTACAAAAATTACCTGGAATATAAATGGAAAGTCACCTAATGTTGGCATTATTCAACTGTACTCAATCAGTTAACATCACATTCAAGTAGCTGAGCATGTAAAGTGGTGTTCTTTCCATCATTTGTGGATATCTGTGGCTCAGACTGTTACCCTCCACAAACCAGAGGTATAGATAAGTGAATGCATTTATTAAGTCTACAAGTTCCCTGAGTAAGCTATTTCTCTTCTCTTCTGAGTTTACTCAGATAGAAACAATTTACTTTATGGAATATTGCCAAATACATTTCCATAGTAACCAATTATAATGACACCTATCTAGAAATGTTACCCCATATGCTTGAGAAGAAATTATACATATGGGTGAAACAATAATAACATTCTTAATTCATTTACACATCAATTAGTTCTATAGAACAAACAAAGCTTAGCTGAAATCTGCAAATTTTCTTTCGTAGAAATGCTCTAGAAAATTTTGTTCATTATGACCACTCCTCCTTATAAACAAACCGAACAAAGCAAAACAAAACAAAACAAAAGGAGGATGATTCTTTAAAGAGCAATAGTTCAAGGAGAAAGAAATAATTAAAAGTTAAAATGTGTTGGAAAGTAAGGCAATAAAGTATTCAATTGCTAACAATTTGATCTCAGCATTGAGCAGTTCAGTAACAAATTAAAATACTCATTGTAATATACAATTGGTTCACAAAAAATTCCACTTCAGGGATATAGTTTGCCTCTCTGGATTTGAAGTGAACTTTTTAAGTCTTTGTTTTCATTCAGAACACCAGGCTTTGGGGGATGATCAGTTCATTAGCTGGGCTTAAGAAATGACCCTCACATCACCTTCTCTGTCTGTTTTTGCAAAAGGTAAAGTGTAAATGTGCACGTTTTTCGCCCAGACAAGCTAAGAGAAGTGGCCTTAAATTTGACATGTCTGGTGATTCTGTGACAACATCTGAACCTTCTTTCACAAAGAAAGCTCTGATGCTAGAGAGGTCCACAGTGCCAAGGTGTAGACATTCCAAACAGAGCAAGTCAGGCTTGATCCTGAGAATAAAACACAGCAAGACGGAAATACTTGGCTATTTTCCCTTATTAACAAGACATAATAAATCACAGTTTCATGCAAGAAAATACATTTAAAAATTTTACTATCTGCACATATTTTTCATAAATATTCAAATCATAGCAGATTTATCTTAGCCCAGAGGACAAATCCAACCAAAGTGATATCTGTAATCAAAAAACAGAACCTATTATATGGCTTCTAAACTGACAAGAGCAGGAAAATGGATGAAAACAGTGTAATGAAAATTTGAAACTACGTACTGCTTCTCTGTTGGCAATAGCACTGTTTTAATCTATAATGGCAAAGCAAAATAAAGTTATTACAGTCATTTAGGAAATTCGCACTCTAAAACCTCAAGTCACTCTTTTGCTCCAGAATTAATTATATAAAGCAAAAATGTATCCTTTTATCAACATCATCATAACTCCATAATTTATGTTTTAATTTCACTATAGTAAAATCACTGTCCTCAAAGTAACAACAACAAAATAAACTAAGGTATTTATAAAAAAATTGATCAAGTAGATTCAGAAATAGGTAAAAGCCATGAATGAACAAATATATTCAATCAGAATAACAAAATAAAAACTTGGAACAATTTTTTCTGAAAATGCCTTGCTGTTTCTAAGTCTGTTTCTACTTCTGTCTCATTTAAAACAATAAAAACAGTAACAAAGTTCAGGGAGAGTTATAAATTATGACACAGCTTAGCCATTCAAAAATGGTACTAAGGGATTTTATTATAAAATTAATGTATAAAATGATGTGGAAGAATATTATTATAAAGTTCATGTGCCAATTTTCAGTATTGCTTAAACAATAAAATTACAAAAATAGAAGTCCATCCTTCCCAGTGTTACTCCATTCCTACCATCTCCCATACTGGAGCAAGTATTACCTTAAATTCTGCATATATTAATTCACCACTGGGCTTTTAATTTGTCCTGTTGCACTGTTTTGTTAAATGGGCATTTTAAATATGCATCATTAGGGCCTAGGGATTTAGCTCAGTGGCACAGCACCTGTCTGGCAAGCGCGAGATCATGAGTTCGATTTCCAGTACGGGAAAAAAGACAAAAATAAATAAATAAATAAATAAATAAATAAATGTGCATCATTTGCAACAATGATAAACGTATTTCTTACTTGTTCTAATTCAAGTATCTCTGTACCAAATTGATTGAAAATTTGTGTCTTGAAATTCACTGTTTTACATGAAATAGCTAATATTAAATGAATGTTGTTTCCAACTAGGCAATTCTATGCCTTTGTTGGTTTTACTTTGATACTTCCATGTGTTTGGGTGATGATGGTTGATTGAAAGATATCAACAAATATAAAAAAACAGTAAAAGTATTTTTAATTTGCAGCAAGTAAAGAAAGAGTTAACTCTTTGAATATGACTGCTATAATAAAAGATAGAACTTTATCCTTTCTGTGGAGGGACAAATATCTTTTCTTCATAGGACCTCGCAAAATATACCATGATGTCTGGATGTGGAGAAGACCCTTTCAGATCTTTTTTAGCGTCTTGCCTTCTCCATTTTTTTCCAATACCTGCTTGACCTCTCATCTTACCTTGAGGCACCCTGTCACATGTTCCCCAGGGGCAATGAAGTGGTTTAAGAGCCAGTACATTACTCAAGGCTTACTAATACACAAGATCATGCGAAGGGAATCAATTCCTTAGGACCATTTCCAAGGGTATATTTCCATATTATCCCCTGATTCGAGGCACATTTCTATCTGGGACACAAATTGCATTCTTTTATGTGTTTTAAAAGTCACGTGTCCTGATATCTCAGGCCCCAAGCAGGTAAAAAACAAACCAGACTATTTTATGGGGTGAATAATACAAAATATACTGAACCCTTTAATAGATTTTTATTGTGAATTGATCAAATTAAATTATGTAAATGTGATAATGCCTATTTTAGAAGAAAAAATATATATATTACATTTAGTTTGCTCTCTCACAATGAACGCTTGTATTTAGAATGGAAGCCAAGTGTTCTACCTGCTGATTGGATATTCCATCTATTTTTTTAAACAGTAAGTCTACTGTACCAACACAAAATGAACCTATACGCATTGCACAAAGAATAATGAATATTCATGTTGCTCTATTGCAAACACTGTCTAAAGATAATTAGGAATTATTTCCTTGAGGACACTTCATACTCTCCAGTGTTCTACTCCTAACCCTACATCAGCACTTTCACCCTGCCCCTGAAGAAATGAGTGTAAACACGGAAGAGCACTTGATAAGAGTGGACAGAAGGAGAACTGGCTGGTACATTAATGAATAAGAGCAGGCCAGGCAATTTTACTGAAAAAAACTTCTGTGTCTTAAAGCAGAAAATTTCTTTCTCTAGATAGGAGCTTCAGGTCCTGGTAGCTTTCTAGCAGAGCTGGGCTGCATGAAGTAGATCAACTCTGTGCTCCATGGCAAACTGACTTCACTCTCACTGCAGCAGGACAAGATAGAGATGGAGAATCACAGTTTTTCAGTCCATCAACTCAAAAACAATGCTTCCCCATTCTGCTCATGAGGCTATGTATCTTTAACCAAAGCAAGTCATTGGCTACTTTGGGAATTCATTAGTCTTTATTAATGCATGGAAAGAGGTCAGTTTCAAAAAATGGTGAATAGTACTGCTATCTATACTGGTAGAGACACTATGCTGGTGTTTTCAACACCCTAGCTATGAATAAAGTCTTTAAGAAAGGGCTAGAAATGAAAAGAAAAAACTAATAATACAAAAACACACACACACAAACAAAAAGATCTTAAAATATTGAGCAGCAACTTTTACTTTGTTTTGAAGACAAATTCAAATGTCACCTATTGGTGATAGTTTCCTGAATTTACTAGGGAGAGTTTATTTTCTTTGCTCACAGCATATTATTGAAACAACACTTAGCACATCATGTTGATTCCTTGTTTGTGTCTGAATGATTCTATGAGAGAAAATACCATTTTTAACTTTTAATTTTAGTTCATAGAGCAACAATTGATGTGTAGAAGCTGCTAAAAGAATGAAATATGTGAAATGAGTTAAAGAGGAAAAGGAAGGAAGGAGGGAAGGAAGGAAGGAAGGAAGGAAGGAAGGAAGGAAGGAAGGAAGGAAAAGAAGCAGAGAAGGAATAAGGAATTTGCTTAACAGTCTTTCTTAGTAATGACAAAATTTTTATAGGTGTGACATTGTGTCTTTGAATCCTCTACATGTAGTAATTTTCAAAGCATTCCATAGCTGCATTACAGTCTATGGCAGATGCTAGTAATTAAAGCCTAATGCCCATCCTCCCTTTATTCCTTTAGTAATAGAAATTCTAATTTTAACAAGGCTTATGCTAAAGATTATTAAATACCAGTCTCTTTTGAAGCTAGATGAGATCAAAAGATGATTAGATTCTTGTCAATGTAAGTAGTAAAAAAAGTAATATCAGTAAATTCCTTGCCATACTTTTGAAGGGTAATTTTTTATGCCCTCCACATCTCTCCTTTGTGATAAGCTAGAGAAGTTATTTGAATAACAAAATGGAACTTGCCTGTAGAGAATGGGAAAATGAGAGCAAAAAGAAACTATGTCACCAAAACTACAGTGCTATGAAAACTAGCTATGTGATGTTTCAGTTTAAGCAATTACTGACAAAGAAATTTACAGTTATTATTCACTTCTTTATTCCCTCTGTCAGCTAAACCTGTATCCTTGGTGATACAATGTTTAACCTCAGTTTAAAACACAGACACAAACACATGCACACAAGCACTTTTGTTCTAAGGGAACAACAATCAACAGTACAGTAAAGATATGGGCATAGGAAAGGGTAGGTGCAACTACTACAGGGAGAGACAAATGTTTCAGAAAATGCAGTAGAGCACATGAGCCAATAGGATTTCACTTTAATGCCATGACAACTACAGACATCTAGACAGTTTTAATTCAGAGCATCAGAAATGAGCATTCTAGCACCTTTGTGAAACTCATTTGAATTTAGAGTTATCTGCTTGAAAACATTCATAATTAATTCCAAATGGAAATTAATAAAATGTCAGGGTTTTGATTTCAATCAACTTTTCTATGGAACCAGTTCAGTACTATAGGGTTACTTCATTCATGAGCTTGACCCACAGACTATTAAGATGCATTATATCTTTCTCAGATTTTCACTATCAGTAGGAGCTACACAATTTCATTAAGGGAATCATTGCAGTAATCATTCCACATGGCCCAAAACTTGCAAGGAATAAGCAGTCATCAGCAATTATGATTTGCCAGGGAAAGACCTTTGAAACTGTCCTCAAAGTCAATGACAACTGTATTTTTCTTTCTTTCTTCTTTCTTTTTTCTTTTAAATTTTAGGTTCAAATTTACTCCAGTCCTGGGCAACAGTATAAGAAATTTCTGGCATTCCTTAAAATCAGATGGTATATTAATATTAAAAAGAAGTCCTATAAAGAAATCAATCAGAGTAAATACATTCAATGTTCTCATTAAACAAATGTGAAAAAAATGAACATCATTTGCTCCCTCAGAAAGTTAAAGGAAGACAACAAACAAAAACTAAATTAAAATCAACTAAGCTAAACAGTCACAACATAAACAAGCACTGCACCTGAATGTTTGGGATCCTTATTCAATAAAAGGGGAAACCTAAGAAACAAACTAAATCATACAAGGTCTACAATATATTTCATATTTATCATAGCCAAAATGCCTAAGCTTCATTCATTTTCAGATAAACATTAGCTGAGAGAGAGAAATGACATTGGACAACTAAGACCCAAATCTCTTATTCTTCTTCAGCAGGACTGAAACTGTGTTAGGGGACTGCTACTAATGTTTGTTTGCTTTTATAGTTAAGAAAGTCCAACTAATCTTTTCTGATTATGTGTCAGAATGTAACACAATCAGATAGTAAACTTAAGAACTTTTTTGCAGGGGTTAAATAAAAAAAAGAAAGAAAAATGTTCACATGTTTTACAGTAAAACATCTGTGGATTACTTAAAATAACATGATAATGCTGATTCTGTGTACATTTTGAAATTGCAAAAAATTTCAGGTTTTTAATTCTACAGTTACATTATCCAGAATGTGAACATAATATTGAGAGTATCAGTATTTCCCCTGTATTCATGAGAGGGTTAACCCATAATAACTCTAAGATTTCCTTTGAATACACAGTGGTTTTTGCAATGATGAGAAAAAAAAGGAATCATTATTCTGGTGACTGTAATAAGTTATTGCAGCAGACTTTAAAGCAATTGCAAATTTAAATTAGAGAATATTTTGCAAATTTAAATTAGAGAATATTTTAGAAATACCCTATTCAATGACCAAAATGTTTTAATTCTGAACTTTCACTGGTCTAATATTTGTAACAGAGTTGAGTCTATAAAATATGTTCTGACACAACAACTTATATTTACCTTGAAAGTTGGTAAAGGAGGTTAAACAGAACTCTATCCTTTTGCCTATTTATTTAATGCAAGCCAAAAAATGAGGTTGTCACAGAGCTAAGGAATGGGAGAAGCAAGACTATGGGAGAGCTGGGGATTTAGCTCAGAGGCACAGCACCTGCCCGGCAAACACAAGGTCGTGAGTTCAATTCCCAGTACCAGAAAAAAGAAGAAAACAAATTGTGGGAGAAGTAAGACTGTAGGAAGCTCTACGTGAACCACATAGACAAAGCCAATGAACTACTCCATAACCACGGGAGGACTTTTAACAATTCACAGTTGCTAAACATAGCAATGTCCTTCTGAACATTTCCTCCTCTTCTTATTTAAATCTTATAAATATATTACTTTACATGGAGAAAGGACTTCATCAGTATGATTAAAGATAATGAAATGGAAGGGTTATCCTGTAATATCTGGAGAGACATCTCTGTCTTGAAAGCATATACACCTGCAAAATTCACTTGCTGAAACTTAAATTAAAGTATAGTGTTAAGAGGTAGGACTGAGGACTTCCAGGAAGGTGACAGAGTAGTGAGAAAAATCTTCTCTGAGATTTGGTGTCCAGATGCTGGAATGTAACAATGTGAGGAAGAGAAGAAGGAGGGAAGTGGGTCCCCAGGACCCAGTAAGGATGCGAAGGGAGAATTGAAGCCCACAGGCAGAGCAAAGAGAGATATCTCAACATAGAAGGAGCTAGCAAGCAGCGTTTTCTCTATGAGCATTGACTCAGTTTGGGGAAGGGGCAAGATGAACCCACAGGCACACAGTGGTGATCCTAGAGGCCTACACAGAGAAATGCACCAGTGGAATGTAGCAGTGGATGCAGTGGACTGCAGTGGCTGGTGAGTTATTTGGGATCAGATGTCCCCAAGGGGAAGGCAATTGGCTGGTAGCCATTTTGGAGAGAGGCCAACTGAGCTTACAACTCAGAGCAGATTCATTTTGGCTCCATCTAGCAGCTCGCAGTGTCTGAGTGAGGCAGAATGGAATCCAATTCAGCAGGAGGTCAAGGGGCCAAGTTCAAACTGGCAATGAGGTGTGTTCAAGCTGACAGAAAGCATGCAGAGTGCAGCAGCTGGAACAAATTGGGTTCTAACTTCACAGCCAGAAACCATCCTGAACTTTAGTGGAACTATAGGGGCAGCCTTGCTGGGATTCTCTACTGTCCCACCATAAATCTCTGGTTGGCTAGCTGGGATTAATCAACATGGATCTGGGCTCTGTCTGCCCACTCCAGCTACTAGTGACAGCAGAAACATTCTCTGAATTGACACTTTTTTCTCCTTTTCTTTTCTTGTTTTTCACTAGCCTTGCCTGTTGAATCTATTCTGTTGGTGTTAATGGAGTTGCAGTCCTCATTATCTCTGTCTGTCCTTCTGTTGAGTGCTGGTTTCCTGGTCATGAATTTTTTCAATTCTGCTTTGTCACGAAGGTATCTTATTTCTCTATCAATTCTGAAAGATAGTTTTGTAGGATACATCAGTCTGAGCTGGAGAATTTTTTTTTTTAATTTTAAAGAGAGTAGTACATGAGAAACGAACCAACAAAAAAATAGAACAGTAGTGGCATACCAGTATCACGAACATAAACAAATCAAAGCAAAAACATTCAAAGTGATACAGGGTCTCAAGACAAATTAATACAAATCAACAGTGGTTGTTACATTGCATATCACTATCCTCAGCTACATTGCTCAGATTATCAGATGTAAGAATGAAAGAGTGCTCAAACCATTGAAGAGAATAGGAAAATAATTCTTCAATAAAACCTTAGAGATAATACAGTTTCGCTAGACAAGATGGTAGGAGCTCACCATTGTAATTCCATTGCATATTGTTACCTTCAAATAAGTTGCTCAGACTGTTTTCTTTTAGGGCTGGAAATACTTCATTTGACTGTCTTTGACTATCCTTGACTTGCGGGTTTGTGCTGAAAAGTCTGCTGTGGTTCTGACAGATTTTTCTTTATAGTTGATTTGCTTCTTTTCTCTAACAGCTTTTAGTATTCTGTTCTTGCACTGCATTTCCAGAATCTGACTCTTACATGTTTTCATGTATATTGTTTCTGATCACCAATATCAGTCAATGAAACTGAAAATTTAATTAAAACCTTACCACCAAAGAAAAGCTCAGGTACTGATGCATTCATTGATGAATTCTAAAAGAAATTTAGAGAAGACCTAATGCCACTAGTTCTTAAACCTTTCAATGAAATTAAAATGGAAGAACTACTCATTCCTGGAAGCAAGCATTAAAAATTAAAATGGAAGAACTATTCATTCCTGGAAGCAAGCGTTTTCCTGATACCAAAACCAGAGAAGATTCAACCAAAAACAATAACTATACGTCAATTCCCTAATTGATGCAAAAAGTCCTCAATATAAGATACTGGTAACAGAATGCAGCCAATTATCAAAAAGATTATATACCATGACCAAGTATGATTCATCCCAAAGACACAGGGATGGTTTATATGCAAATTAATAAATGCAGTGCACTGTATTAACAGAGAAAAGGTCAAAAGCATATGATCATCTCAATAAGTGCAAAAAAGATTTGGCAAAGTCCAATACTTTTTTTTTTTGTACAGAAATCGAACTCAGAACATTGTGCTTGCCAGGCAGACACTTGTGTCGCTGAGCTATATCCCTGGCCCTCAACACTTATATATGACTAAAAACTCTGCAGAAAATTGAGATAGATGGTCTTTACCTCAATCTTGTAGAGCCATCTATGACAAACCAACAGCCAACATCATATTCAATGGACAAAAATTGAAAACTTTCACTCTAAAATCAAGAACAAGACCAGTATGTCCACTATCATAACTCTTATTTGGTATAGTTCTGAAAACATTAGCTAGAGCAATTAGGCAAGAGAAAGAAGTAAAAAGAATAAGAATGTGAAAGGAAGGAATTATCACTTTTGCAGATGATATGATACTTTACATGGAAAATCCCAAAAACTCCATGAAAAGACTTGTAGATTTGATAACCAAATTCACTAATATAGTTGAATACAAAATCAATACTCAAAAGTCAATAGCATTCCTGTACACAAGTAACAAACTGACTGAAAGAAAAATTAGGGAAATAGTACATTTCAATATAGCATCCAAAAAAAAATTAAATATCTAAGAATCAATTATAACAAAGGATGTGAAAGACCTATACATTGAAAATCATAGTATTCTGAAAACAGACTTCTAAGAGGATAACAGAAAATAGAAAGATATCCCTTGTTCTTGAGTAGAAAGAACCAATATAGTAAAACTGGCCATCCTTCCAAAATTGTTATACAAATTTAATGCAATATTGACCAATTACCATAGTATACCTCACAAAATTAGAGAAAACAATCCTAAAACTCATTTGGAATCAGAAAAGACCTAGAATAGCAAAAAACAATTCTGGGCAACAAAGACAAAGATGGGAACATCACAATCCCTGACTTGAAATTATAATTTAAATGTGATAAAAACAGCATGGGACTAGCAAAACAAAACAAAAACCCTAACCAAACAAATAAAACAAAGAAGAAACAGACCAATCTGATCAATTTAATTTAGGTGATTGTCTTGGTTACTTTCCTCTCATTGCTGAGACAAAATACCCAACGCCCAAAATGAAGGAAAGAAAGGTTTATTTAGCTTTGTGGAGGTTTCAGTCCATGCTTGGCTGGCTCCGAGGCAGAAGGTAGCAAAGCAACAAGAGCAAAGGGGGGAATGGCAGCTGAACAGCAAAGCAGCCAGAGCAAAGGGGAGGAATGGTGGCAGGCAGCTTCTTTCCCTGCCTTACATTGTAAACAGGCTACCCCCACCTAAGGGGCATGTAGCTCTCACATAATTTCCATGCCCTCTTCTTCCACAGGCTCAGGATGTACACAAAATAAGCACCCTGGCTTCCTGCTGAGTCACTAAGCCAAAACTCTAGACTCCCCAAGTTGACACAATGTATCAACCATAACAGTGATGTAGAAATAACTCCAAACACACTCATCCAACTTATCTTTGCCAAAAGGATCCAGACACCTTTACTGGAAGAAAGATAGCTTCTTTAATAAAAGGTGCTGGAAAAACTGGCTTTGCACATGCTGAAGATTAAAACTAGACCCCCTATTTTTCACCATATATTAGACTAAAATTGAAATGGATCAAAGATCTATACATTAAAACAGATACACTAAGTCTGTTGAGAGATAGACTAGGTAGAACTTATGGAGACCTAGATGTAAACAAAGACTTTATGAACAAAACTCCAATTGCATAGGCACTATCACAAAGAATCAACAACTGGGATCTCAACTTATTAAAAAGCTTTTTCAAAGGAAAATAAATCACCAACAGAATGAAGGGACAACCCATACTGTGGTCAAAAATTTATGCCAGCTATTCCTTAGACAAAGCACAAATATTTATAATATATAAAGAACTAAACAAAAATCACACTCCCCAAATTTAAACACCTAATTCAAAAATGGGCATCTGAGATGAACAGACACATTGCAGGTGAAGAAGTAGCAATGGTAAATAAATATATGAAAAACTGTTAAACATCACTGTCATTTCAGAGATGCAAATTAAAACAACACTGATAGCTGATCTCATTCCAGAAGGAATGGCTATTATCAAGAAATCAATCAATAAGAAATGCCACAAGGACTCTGGGGTAAAAGGAACCCTTCTACAATGTTGGTGTGTGTGTAGAATGGTGCAACCACAGTGGAAATCAGTGTGAATATTCCTTAGAAAACTAAAACTAGAGGTTCCACTTGACTCATCTATTCCCCTTCTTGGTCTCTTCCTGAAAGAATTAAGAGCATCAAGCAGTGATATATGCATACGCATGCTTATAGCAACATACTTTGTAATAGCCAAATCTAGGAAACAGCCTAACTGCCCATCAACTGGTGAATGAATAAAAAAGATGTGACCTTTTTACACAATAGAGCACTGTTCTGCGATAAAGAAGGATGAGTCTGAGACATTCCTAGCTAAGTGGATGGACCTTGAGACCATACTGTCAAATTGGACACATATGTTTAAACACTGCATTTTTTCTCTAGTGTGAAAAATCAAAAGTGTAAATAAAGACCAAAACATATAATAGATATTGGGAAACTGGAAGAAAATGTTCAAATAAGTAGTGGAAGAAAGAGCAGGAAGGAAGGGACAAGAAAAAGAATACAAGGAAAAATAGGAAACAATTCTTTTGTAAATAAAGAGGGGAAGGAGGTTGAGTGGAGGGGAGCAGACTAAGGAAAAAAAAGAATAAGCAATTATATCGTATACAGGTACAAATTTCCTATGATGAATGTGATCATTATGTATACCTAAAATGTACCAATATAAAAAATTATATAAGGCCCTGAGACATGACTGTGTTAGGAAATCCCACCCTTCTAGATGGGATTTGTGCCCTCATAAAGAGTTTGAGGGAGAGGGGTTTGTTTTGTTTTGTTTTGCCCTTTGTCTCATCTGCAAAGCAAAGACAATACCAAAAATAACATCTTGAAATCTAAGATCAGCCCTCACCGGACATGGGATCTTTTGGTCCTTTGATTTTAGGCCTTAAAGCATCCAGAACTGTGAGAAATACAACTTTTGTTACTCATGGATTATTCAGTCCAAGATATTTTGTTGAAGGAGCAAGAATAAATGTAGACTTGGAAAGACATAATCACAAGTGTCCCAGAAGGAGGCAAAAATGGTCAAGGTGAAAGAGAGAAGATGACAAAGGGAGCGGTCATTTGGTTGTAGCAGAAGGCTCTATATGCCCAGGAATGCAGACGGCTTCTAGAAAGTAGAAAAGGTCAGAAAACAGGTTGGCTCCTAGAGCTTCGAGAAGAAGCACTGCACTCTGGACACCTTGATTTTACCCTGTAAGAAACACAAAAGACCTCTTTTTTTTTATGCTTATAGAGTAAACAAAAGTAGTCTTGTTTTACTCTCCTAGAGGTATAGAATCATTTAAAATTTCAATTTTGGGGGCTGGGGATTTAGCTCAGCGGCAAAAGCGCCTGCCTGGCAAGCGCAAGGTCGTGAGTTCGGTTGCCGGTACCGGAGAAAACCAAAAAAAAAAAAAAAAATTTCAATTTTTACAGGCAATGTCTGGCTATTTCCTGTTGCCCTGATGTGGGCCCATACCAGTGCACGCTGCCTTAACATATCACCTCCAGATTGTCCCCTGTGCCTGCCGTCCTCTTGCATTCAGAGATGCAAAACTGATTCTGCAACTCCTCTCTTTAAAATCCTTGGCTATTTCCCTGGCAGCATTCAGAATGAGATGAACAGAGAGTAGCTTAGCATGTAAATCCTTTTCTAAATGTCCTCTGTAGCTTATTCTGTCCCCTCTTCTGAAGAATCTGTTTTTCCCTATACTCTAAACATACACACAGTCACACATTCATACAGTACACATAAAATATCGATTACATATATGACCACATACACATGCCTGTCAGCACAAGCACAGACTTCTTTTTTTGTGTGTGTGCACATGTACACATGCAGTAACTCTAACCTAAGTCTACCTGTAGAGTTTTTCCTTTTCTTAGACTTATTAATTCATTCTGTCTAACTTGTAATTGTTCAAATCAAGAATAAGGTCACTTTCTCAAGGTGGCTTCCTTCCTCAAAGCTTTAATACAACTTGTGAAATGTAAAGATTCTTTATTTTCTGTTCCTATTCAACATTTTATCATCATCGTATCATTATCATAAGACTTACCAATCACAGCTATAACAATAGGTATAGTGTTTTCCTTCCATTAGACAATTGGACAGCCATGACTGCATCTATTTCTACTTCAAAATTTTATGTAGGATCTTACATAGTATTATTATTGTAAGTGGTCAATAGATGTTGAGCTGAATGAATGTGGTCATGATGGGGGTCCTTCTCTTTGAAAGTAGTAATTAATCTTATTGTTTCTTTTCTTTAGAAGCTGTGATAGCTACAATAATACTTAACCTCTACTTCAAACCACCTCGTGATTAACAAAAGCCGATTTAGAAGAAATTCTGGGGAAAAATTTGGACCCATGGCGAACTTGTGTATATTTTTTGCCTATCCATCAACTATACCAACTGAACAAGAAAATTCTTCACTTTGGCAATATTAGTAGAAACCATTCATTTATCTATTAGAAAACAACATGTAACACTTTGAAAAGAGCCCATTATCATACATAGTCAAATTTATTATTGCAAATGTATACAATTAGAAAATGTGGATCAATGATAAATGGAAAAGGATGAAAAGTATCTGGGAAATAATTATGAAACAGGTTACTTTTCAGGGAAGCATTAAAAATTCATTTGTACTGCCCTGATTATTGATCATTATAGTAAGTACCTGATTTTGTTAACTATAATGATTTAGCTAACTGCCTTGATTTGATCATTACATACAATGTTATAAATGTATCAGATAATCAAAACATACCATATAAGTACATATAATTAAAATACTACTAAATAAATTTGAGTTAGTCTTTTGTGAAAAAGAAAAATTATTTTGGAAATTATGTAGTCATATATTCTTAAATTGAAAGGTCCTACAAAGTTATTAGTGATGGCTATAAACAATGTAGAACTTAGTCATGAGGAACCCAAGAGCATAAATATTCAGTAAAACATTGGATTTGACTAGACAGAAGGGTATGAATGGAGAAATTAAGATAAATGGAATAATTTCTTTCTTCTTGTTATATATTAAAATCTAACATCCTGGGGCTCATAACAATATCAACAATATGAGGTATATATATCTCATTGACTTTGTGACATTACTTTTTCCTGAATGAGTATAAAATTGTTCTTATATTTAGGTCAACTTGTCTCTTTCTTAAAAGATAAAAATTTGGCTCAAAAATACCATGAAATATCTCTTTAAAATATCCTAAATTCTTTATGTTAAAAAGAGAGAAAGATATCCTTGTTTGCACAAATACTATCAAAGGTAATGCTGTCAAAACCTTACCTTTTGTCTTTAGGATAATCATAGCCTTCCTATTGAAAGCGCCTAAATAATGTTCTCTTACCTAAATGCGGATGCATTCTGTTTCAAATTTATTGCAATGCAAAGGAGAATAGGGAAGTTCCCTTAGTGTCTATAGTGGGATCATCCTATCAACTTGCAGTCATGGTGAACTATCTCCCACTGGGATAAAAAAATCAACCGTGCATCACTATTTGCCTCCAGCTCTCTTCCATAAAAAGTAAAAGTTTTCAGGAAAAGTTTAGTCTGCTTGACTGTTTGGTTTTCACTTCTTTTTTCTCATCAGGTCATCTCATTTGGATAACTCTCCTAAAGACTAGAAAATAGAGTTGTGAACAATATCTATTTTAGTCAATCAATGTTAATTTATTAATCCTCATCTAATAGAAATTATCACTCCATTTTTAGAATTTTTCTTTGGCTTCAAAAATATTGTATTGGTTTGGGGTTTGTAGCAAGAAGAAACAATATAATACAGGACATATATTTTATAAGATTATTTATAATAGTCACTCAAAGAATCATATACAAGAGAGTGCCAGGAATCTGTCCACACAATAAACCCAAAGATCATGCTGAGGACCTGGATCCATGGTAATGTCCTGCATGGGTCCAGCTGAAGATCTAGAGCTCATAACAATGCCTCCCACAAGTCCCACTGGAGGCCTACAACCCATAACCATATCTCATGCAGGCCTGTTTCAAGAAAGTGCACTGGGAAGGGCCAAAGGTCAGTGGTGGAATCTAGAAAGCCTGTGCCAGTGGGATGAAGGATCTGTGCTAGCAGGCTGAAGGATCTACACTGGAGCCACGAAATGATGCTCAAAATGAGAACCAGAGCTCCCCACAAAAGTACCACAGCCATCCCCATCAACAGTGAGGTCCCGAGCTCCTGCAGTGATCAGGACAGCCGAGTTCACATCAGCAAAGCCAAAGCAGCAAGTTTCTCCTGGAGACCGAGCAGTGTGCCATCTTCTTCTCCGGAGCCAGAAAGCGATGCTCTGAGTGAGGCCCAGAGCTCCCCCAAAGGGAACCGAAGCTATTCTTAGTGCCAACAAGGTCCCGAGCTCCTTGGAGAATGAAAACAAATAAACTCATCAGGAAAGTCAGTATGAAAAGCTCCTGCAAAAGAAAAAACAGCTCCTTAAAGCTTCTATCAGCTCCCAACAGCCTCTTCAGCTCCCAACAGCCTCCTCAGCTCCCAACAGCTTTTTTCTTTCTTCTCCCATTCTGCCTCTTATGTGTTGGCCACAGTCCTCAGGTGGCCCTTCCACACCCAGCACCGCGCTTTCTCAGCTGGGGGTTATACGTTGACCACCAGTAGTAAACCCACTACAAACATCACACATTCCTGGTTTTTCTCCAAATGTGTGGCCAGCTCCTTCTGATTCTCCTTTGCTGAATTTCCTCTCCCTTACCACAAATTTTTGGAATATTTTAGTTTTCTATCTCTATAACATTTCTTTTATGTACACTTCCATTTTATATACTCTCAGCTGGTCTTATGACTTTAAATCCTATTTGTAACTTTAACTGTGGCCCGTTCCAGAATTCCGTACTTATAAGAAACTGTACTTCTACTTGTAGAACAATAATAATAAAGCTTACTATTTGCTGGAAATTAGTCTAAGATTTTTATATGGATTAACTGATTTAATTCTCACAACAACCTCAAGAGATCAGTTTCCTTACTATGATTCTATTAAGTAGAAGACAGAAATTGTACACAAAAAAATGTTCAGGGCTAATGCAACTGGTGAACAGAAGAGCAGCCAGATTTTAGAGCTCCAGCATGCAGTATTTCTCACAGAGCTTTCAAGTTTATCACATTCAAAAGAAAACTGTTGAATTTTGCCCCTCAAATTAGCTCTCTCCAGTCTTGTCCATTTTTACATGAAGGTCCTAGTTGAATATCTTTCTATTTTTTGTCTTTTTGAGACAAGGTCTCGCTATGCAGTTCAGGCTTGAGCTCACTTTGTATCCCAGGCTGGTCTTGAACTCACAATGATCCTCCTGCCTCAGCCTCCCAAGTGCTGGGATTACAGGTGTGTGTTACCATGCCTGGCTCCACTAGTTGATTATCTTTGATGTACAACTTTCTCTCACAATGTTTAATCATAAGACTTTTAAAAAATAATTCCCCACTGACCATTTTAAACCACCTTCACTGCTACTATCCTCTTTTAAGTCAGCAACATCTCCTTCCTAAACATACTTCACTATTATTCCTGAAATCTTTCTATTTCGTTTTGCTTCCCCAACTCTCATTTTCTACACACTGCCAAAATACTCTTTAAAATGTTATTAAATTTCCTAGACTAGGTCATGTCACTTTTCTTTCAAAACTTCCAATTAGGTATTTTCATATCCTATTACTCAGTACCTGAACTAGCTTCTTCCTACCTCTTTTACTTCCTTTTGTTTTAACTCTACTGGCCATGATGATCCTCAAGTGTGATTTCATGTTTAAAGCTGACAATCTTTTCATCTTCCTATTTCTTCAAATGAAAAGCTACTCCACAGATATCAATATGATTAATTCAACAGATATTAATACCTCTAGTGAAGTTGGATTATAAACTTAAATTATCTAGAAAAATGGAATTAGTCCAAGTAGGTTTCTTCATCCATTAACTCACTGCTTCATTCAATGAAGAGTAAAGATGTTCCTTAACTTATTGGGGAGTTACGTCCTGATAAACCCATCATGAGTTGAAAATACTGCAGATCAAAAACAGGATTGATGGAGGGCTGGGGATACAGATCACTGGCGTAGCACCTGCCTGGTGTAGCATGTATGAGTGTTGCATTCAACTCCCAGGACCAAAAGAAAATAAAATGGATTTAATACACCTAACCTTCTGAAGATAGCTAAAGTACAGAAAAGACTAAAATTCAAACTTTAAAGTATGGTAACTCTTTAATGCACATCAGTTTCACAGAATTCTAAAGCAAAATAGAAAATATGGTTCAAGCCATTATAAGTCAAAAACATCAGTATTTAAAACATACTATAGGCTAAAAATTGTAAAGGTTAGGAAGGTCTACAAAGATAAATTAGAAATACTTCACTCAAAAATACATATGGCAGTTCATATTTATATTTTTAATAGTTTCTCAGTTATAGGTGACATTTTTCCTAAATGTATAATATTGAATTATGTATTTTCTTCTTTGGGCCAACTTCAGGAAAAAAAATATTGGAACAAGATTCAAGATGATACCAGGAAATGATTTTAAATTTCAGTGATCCAAGTGGAATTCATAAAAATGGAAAAAGAGTCAGTGCATGACTGCGTGATGGACATTGTCCCATTTACAGTTAACAATCAAGGATCCGGTACAAGAGAATACAGTAAAAGTCTTTCTGAAGAGATCAGTGTTTTTATTGCAGTAATTAGTGTTCTTATTCATTGATTCTATTATGTTCTTTAATACATTCTCATAGAAGTTTGTGGCTATGATTTCCATGCTTTAGAAATATTTTCCTTTGCTTTTTCTGACAGAAAAAGAAGATAATGGTAAGAATTACTTTTACGACAGAATATTTTCAATACATTTATACATTTAGCCTATCAACTTATGCAATAAGGTATTTTTTTTTTTTTGGCAGGACAAAAAAAAAACATAGAAAATCTCAGGATGGTGTCCTGCCTCCATTTTCAAAAGCCTTTGATTTCCATGATTCTAATTCATCATACAAATAAGCACACGGACATAGACATGTCATTTATTTTTAAACTTACCACTAGATATAGTAAAAGAATGGTTGGGTATGGGAGGCAAAAGAAGCAAAAGTAAAAGAAGTGTTTTTGGGGCTGAGAATTTAGCTCAGTGGCACAGCACCTGCCTGGCAAGCATGACATCGTGAGTTCAATTCCCAGTACCAGAAAAAAAAAGAAAAATAGGAAGTGTTTTTATGTGAAATTTACAAAGATTTAGACTTCTAAAATATTGGTTTCCCAAAGACATATAGGAACTCCCAAAGTTCCTGTGAAGATACAATAAATAACTGAAGAAATATTGTAACATGTGGTTTCTAAGGCCAACAGCAGTTGGGGAGGCAGTACCAAGCATTATAGCAAGTGTTTACAAGATGCTAGACATTGCATTATACTCTAAAGAAATATCAGTGTCTAATAAATACAAGGTATAGGCAATGACATTCCAAGGTAGCCATTGGTTTATTAGGATGTTTATAATGACAGGGATCCATCACTTGGCTTGCAAGCCTAAATATTGTGTTGGAGATATACAGAGATAAAAATACTTCCCTTAAGCTTCCAGTTGGAAAAGCAATACAGCCCCATTTATTAAAACCAATTAAATGGAGGTTTTCTTTCTTTTACAACCAAAGAATACTTTTAAAAAGTTAAAAAAATACATTAAAAATTTTCTTCTTAAAGTATTAGTATTCTAAACCTTTTTAATTTTACATATGAAAAAGTTAAACAGACAATACATTAAAAAATTTTTAAGTACTAGTATTCTAATATATATGGGTAAAACACTTACCCAAATTATCTGAATCATTTCTTTCCTGTATTTCTGGTAAAAGCAAAATAAATTCTAATCAGATTTTTCTTAGTATTTTCCACAGTCAGTAACGATAGTGATGCCAATAAACACACAAAAAAATCACCTTCATGCACTAGGCAGTCTGATAATGTGGTTTATGTAGATATATACACTTTTACCTTAATCCTCAAAACAATCAGAAAATTAATTATGCTTGGATCAATTTTATAGATGAAGAAATTCAGATATAAGCAGTTATAGTACACTTTCCTCAAATCATAGGTAATAACTGATTTTTCTCTATATAATCGAATCAATTAAAGTATCAGGAGTGATCATCATGACTGACTAAGTACAGTAGCATGAGACACTCAGAAGACACTCATCAAGAAACACAGGTATTCAGAAATGGGAGAAGAAGAAGGACCCAAATATGAGAAGACAACTTGAACGAGAAGCCCATTAGGTAAATTCCAGGATTGGGGGTTTTCTGAAAAAGAAGCAAGGCCACCCCTTGACCCTGGTACTGTTTGTACTGCATGTCCAGAGAACAAACCCTCTAGGGAAAAGATCCAAGGTCCTGAGGGAAGGAGGCAAACGCAGCAGCACTAGCTTTCAACCTAGCAGCCACCATCCAGGGCTCACTGGTGCTACCTGCCTTCTCACAGGGAGAAGGACTCCAGCGTGCAAGATATTTGCAAATCAGACAACTAAAGCAAGCAAATGCCAGAGAATCACTCAGAGGACAATGACTGAGTGTGATCTTTCCATCCTTAGGAAAGAAAGAAACAGAAACATGGTCCTGGTTGTGGAAACAGAAAAAGACACTGATACATCCAAGAGTCAGAGTGTCACAGGGACAGAAAGCAGTGTGACCAGTGTGATCGAGAGGAGGAGAAGAGACACCAAATCAGGTGCTCTCCCACTGCTCCTACAAGTGCTAAAGAGCTCAAGGCCTGTGTAAGAAAACCCCTACCACCTCCAAAAGCTACTAAGCTCACCACACGCTAATCACCACTGAATCTGTGGACTGGATAGAGATTTTGTGAGGTGTGGAGAGAAAATTTGTCACAAACCAAAGCCAGAGAGGAGGGCACAGGCAGAGGGGGTTCCATAATGCGTTCAGCCAGTGTAGTATAGAAAGAGCAGATTAGGAGCTGCAGGAGTCAGCATGGAAGGAAGCGGGCAGAAACAAAGAAGGCCCCTTTGGAAATGGCAGCAGACTGGGTAATTGACAAGCCCGACTCCATGCCCCACCACTATGAATTTAAAGGTGTCTGAATGCAAGACACAGATTTTCTTTCTTTTATACCAAAAAGAAATCTTACATTTTAATAAAAATTGAAAGTACTATTTTTAAAATTTTCCTATGCATTTTATGTATAAAAACTGAAATCAAGCAGAATACTATCTGCAGTGGGCAGGAGAAACGGGCTCAGTGGGTCCTCTGTGCTCCCGATCCCTTTACTCATTGACAGGCAGGAGAACCAATAACAGGAGAGGAAACAGCTCAAGCATCGGTAGAGGACACATCCTACCTTCTGAACTCTAACACAGAGAACTGGTGTTCTCTACTGTAAGTTTCTCATGGAAAAACTTGAGAGCCTAGAGCCAGGAACTTACTGGTCTAATTCTGGCTGCAGTATGAGAAGACTCTTATTTTTGTGCTTTTCCATGTATGTGTTTTAGAGTATTCTTAACTCTTACTTTTCTACCTTTATCTAGTACAGTGATGAGAGATGCTGGCTTATGTGAAATGGAGAATAAGAATTAGTGATGATTTTAGATATTCTCTTTCATGGGCATGCCAGTTTAACCCTGAAGAAAAGTTGTGTAGAGGATTTAAACACAAGTTTTCTACTAGCATATTAACTGGGCCCTTGATCTCCAATTACACTTCCTTCCCTCTATTTCCTTACCCCTGTTCCAGCAGATAACTTCTCAAACCCCCTACCAGCCATCCACTCCACATATAGAAATGATATCAACTATATCTCATATTTTTTCTTTCATTTTCCATTATGTCCTTCTTTCCTTGTTTCTGAACTATTTTCTTTCCATTTCTCTGTCCTTCACCCTCATATTCCAGCCCACCTGTCATTGGTACTATATCACAGACTTTCTGGATTAGTGCAAAAAGAGTGAAACTGTTAAACCAGATTTTATATTACATGATTGCTATATGATTAAATCTGCAGATGCTGATATAACTGTCAGTAGTTCTCACAATGACTGGAACTGACTTTATTACTTTCAGGAAGGGTGAAGAGGTATATAAACTTCAAAACATAACAAAAGCCTAGGACACATTACAGGGAAACAAATACTAACTAAGGAGATCTCCGCAGAGTTTTTCTATGCTAATTAACCCTTTAACCTTCAGTACAAAACAATAGAAACATGAGTAAACAAGACCTTAAAATACTTGCAAAAACTCTTAACTCCTCAAAAGCTAATCTCCCAGAGAGGAAACTGGAGGAAATTATAGGCAAAGAACTCAAGAACCAATGATTAAAGTGTTTGAAGAGAGTAAAGGAGAAATATTAACAATAACAAAAATCCACAAATCTTTAAGATGTTTAGTTAGTTCAACTACAATATAAATAATCAAATAAAGGCTTGAATTAATAAAATTTATAAGGCAATAAGATGCAAACAGAAAGCTGATTGAAATAAAAACATATAATAGAACATGGAAATAACTATTTTATTAAAGAATTAGAGATTATGAAAAGAAATCAATCAGAAATCCAAGAGATGAAGATTTCAATTGATTTCCTAGGCAGTAGAAATGACCAGTGTGAGGAAAATGTCAGAACTGAAGACAAGTTTGGGGTAGTAGATCATACACTCAGTGATACCCTAAGAACAGTAACACACCAACATTTGCCAAATGACTCAAAGAGCAAACAAATATAGGCATTAAGGACACATGAGAAGATGATACAAAACATATGACAATTTTATTAATTGAAATAGTCACAAAAGAAATTCATATTTAGGGAAATAATTCAATATTCAGATAAATAAGGCATATAGAATCCCAGATATCCACACAACAGAATTTCTGTATGAACTATTATTATAATAAAAAATCTCCAAAAGGAACAAAGAATATTTACAGCTAATACAGACAAATAGGAAGTCACCTGTAAAGACAAGCCTGTTGAAATAATAACAGATTTCTCATCACAAACCATAAAGGCCAAGAGAGATTGGAGTGAAGATCTTTGAGCTTCAAAAGAAAAACTATCAGCCAATCCAGATTATTATATCCTACCAATATATCTTCAATAATTCATGAAGAAATGAAGATTTCCTATGACAAAGTGTGCCTAAAGAAATTCCTCATCACCAGACCAACATGGCAGAATGTACTTATAGAAATTTTAGACAGAAGGACGTCAACAGCACCAAAACACACAGGAAAGACAGCAACTAACTGGTAAAGTAAACAAAAGTAGAAAAAGAAATTAACAATGAAAAAATAATACGATGACAGGATTCAGTAAATATCTCTTAATAATAATTCTCCATATAAATTATATTACCTCAAAAATCTAAAGCCATAGCCTGGCAGATGGTATCCAAAGCAAATCCAACTGTACGCTGCCTGAAAGAGACACAACTCATACACAGTAAACACAGTAAGCAAAAGTGAAAAGATGTGAAATGATGCTGAGTACAACTGGAGCTCCAAAGCAGGTGGGAGTAGATATCTGACCTTTAGACAAAGGAGACTTCAAACCAACTGTTCAGAAGAAACAAAAAATTTTGTCGCTATCAGTAAAAAGGAACAATTCACCATGAAGGGATGACAGTTGCAAATATGTATGCCTCAAATCCCACTGTACCCAATTTCATAAAATAAATAGTATTGGACATAACTGATCAGGTAAACATCAGAGGATTTTAATACCCTATTCACACAAAAGGAAAGGTCAATAAGTCAAAATCTTTACAAAAAAATTATCAGAAATAAGCCACGCCAATGAACAAAAGAACTTAACAGACAGCCACTGAGTGTTCATCCAACAATAAGAGAATACACATTTGTCTCACCAGCACACAGAATGTTCTCCAAAATAGGCCATATCTTAGGCCACAAAGCATGACTAGATAAATAAAAAATAATTGAAATAATATCTTGCAAACTGTTGGAACAATGAAACTAGAAATCAACAGTAACATAACCCACAAAAATTATACAAACCCATATGGAGATTAAATAATATGCTATTGAATACTCTATATGTCACAAAAGAAATCAAGGAAAAAATTAATTTCCTAGAATTGACTGACAAAGGGAGCACAACACATCAAAACCTATGGGACACAATGAAAACATTTCTAGAAGAAAAGTTTATATTTGTGAATATACACATTAGAAAAATACACCAATCCCAAGTAAATAACCTACTGATGTATGTTAACATTCTGGAAAAAAATATGAGAAATTCAAATTTAAATTTCAGGCAGAAAGATATTATAAATATCAAAGTAGAAACTGATAAAGTTGAGACTAAAAAGCAGTACACAAGATCAGTGAAATGAAGGAATTCATTCTTAGAAAGGATAAATAGAAATGCTAAACCCATCGTTAAGAGCAACAAAAGAAAAAAAAGTAAAGAAGAAAAGATTCTTGTCTATGCAGTTGAAAAGAAACAGTTGAAATCACAAAGGATACCACCAAAATCCAGAATATTATAAGAAACCACTTGCGAAACTTATATTCCAATATGTTGAAACATCAAGAAGAAATGGATAAATTACTAGACATATACAGATAACAAAATCTAAATGAAGAAGATATAAATACCTAGAACAGACCAGTAACAGACAATGAAACAAAGGCAATAATAAAAACTTTGTCAACTAAGAATATTCCCTGACCCAATGAACTCACTGATGAATTTACTTTTTGCCCCTTCTTTTAACAACTGAAAGGGAAATCTTTGGTAGCAAATTCAAATTCCTTTTAAACCTCTTTGGGTGGTCAGCACTTCATGGACTCGATTGGGAAGCAGAGAAGCCCATCATCACAGAAACACAATCCTTCTCTGGCTGAGAACATGCTCTAGTGAGAATGGTTTTGTGGCAATGGACAAGTAGTGGCCTGTGCCCCTCTGAACTTTCACTAGGAGATGTTAATCTATTATTGCTGGACTCAATTAATGCCTTAGGGGAAAATACTTAGTTAACAAAACATATTGTCATTTATTATTTGTCCTAAGGCAGGGTGCAATTTTAGTTTATCTAATCTATATTTTTACACTTTGTAGTTGATTGTTAAAAGAATCCAAATCATGAATATGCTGTCCACAGTAGGACTCCTCTTTTGGTCATGCAAAGTGAGCCAAAATGTGACTGGTATTCAGCAGACTGCTCTTTCAGAAAGACCATGATAGTTTTCTAGGATTGGTCTGAATGTAGGCACAAAATAATGCTCTGGACTAGAATATTTCCTTCAAATTGAATCCTTTCAATTGTAGATATGAGCAACATAAAGTTCACATGTAAGGCAACAAAACACATTCCAAAAGGAATCAAAATAAGTGTAGCACAAGTAATACTCTTTTTGCTTTCCCATCTGGAAAGAACTGAAGGAAATAAAAGCACAGTGATTATTGATCGAACAATAGACAAAGAACAGGGAGAAGCCAAATCACTCAGCAGGAATTGCCATTTGGTGAGGGTCAGAGCAAACATGGGTGTGGCTTCCACAGTTAGTAATGCAAGAGGAGTGCCATCAACCCTTGTGGTCACCACTGTTGAGATCTTAGATTTCCTTCCAAAGTCCTCTTCTTTGGAGTTTATTCTTTCAAGAAATACTTATTATTGTCCTGCAACAAAGTTAATGAAATTGAAAAATAGTTATTTATGTGTAAACATTGGAAGTTGGCATTGCATACTTTTAGATTAATGTTTCCATTCAAGTTACTATATTTCTAACAGCTGTATTTTACAATTTTTGAACTAAAGAAACTCTTAATGTAATACAAGTGTTTTAATGAATGCAAAGCTGGATTTGTTTTAACAAAGTACCCCCATTTAAGCAAATCCAAGTATCGCTGATACTCTATTACAAGCTAAACTTAAAATTAAATTTCAAAATGAATTGAATCGATCTTTTTTGTACACATCACTTAGAAGTTAAAATCTGAATCTTAGCAGTTCAGGTACAGAGATTTGGTTTACCCAATGAAGTACCTTATTTTGCATATGGCTATATATGTGTATCTATGGTTTTTCTCCCCTAAAAGTGAAATAGTAGCCATCCAAGAAAATTAGTTGTGACTTAATCCATAAATACCAGATTAAAAAGTCTTGTTTTTCTTTACAAAATAATATTTAGCTTTTGAATATTAACATTTTAAAACCTTTTAAAAGATTCACTATTTTGAGTTAACTTTTACTTTAATCCATAAAATTATGACTCAGTTTTAGAAAATGAACAGAATGATTCAAAGTAGACAAATTTGCCACACAAAGCACCAGTTATCAGTTTAAGTGCCTATTTAGGGGGACTATAAAAATCTTATCTTTTCCGGGAAGACTGCAAACCAAGAAAAACAAAGCCAGTGCTAGTGGGCAAGTATGTTTCCCTTGTTGAGTTGCACACAGAAGCAGATTTTCACCCAAAAATCCAAGACCCTTTGGAAAATCCTCTAAAAAGCCATTGAACTTTTGCCAGGAAATGTCCCTTAGCACTCTGGCATAAACAAGAGCATCTGGCACTCCCCTGTGTGAGCTGTCACCTTTACTCTGCCTATTCATAGACTTTCTGGAAAAGAAAGCAAAACTTCCATCTGGTCACAGCAGCAACGAAAGAAGAACGCACTGAAGTGCTTCCATGGAAAATCGGAGAATGTGTCCGGCAAGATTGTAACCTGAGGGGGAAGCACAGCATTCGATCCTTCTCAGAATGAGTAGCCCCAGCGTCACACCTGCCCATGGAGTACTGGAACAACCGAGAGGGTTACTGATGACTTTTACTTAGGTTCAGAATGTACAAGTTCACAAATGTTTAATACCTTGGTTTTTGTTCTATATTTTTTGTTTGTTTTCATAGTAGGAGTAAGAAGAAAACATTTGAAAAGTTCTTGGGAATTGAGATGAACAGATTTATGACTTTATTTAGTCATAAACTTAAAGTAAAACCTTTTTTTTTTTTTTTCTTTTTTTTGGTACTGAGAATCAAACTCAGTACCTTAACTTTGCTAGGCAGATGCTTTTGCTGCTGAGCTATATCGCTGGCCGAGTAAAACCTTTCTTATATATTCAGTAGAGAGAAGGTCAGACACCATGTTTATGTCATAGCATCATTGTGCTCATTGTAATATCTTCACAAAGGCCTGGAAAAATAGAAGTAGAGAACTATTTCCTTCCTTTAAATATCCAGGAGCCATTCCTGTTAGTGGCTTAAAATATTAAGAAAATAATAAACTGGGCAAGGCATCAAGGGATCTGTTTTATTTTAGCATATACATTGTTACTAATTGGACATGTAATCTGGGACATTTGACTTAGCCTTTTTTCTACTTGTCCCCTAGCATTGAAAGAGATGAACTCTTTTAAAATTTTCCTGTAGTCTTTTTATGACTTAATTGTGTTATCTAAGTTATATTTTACAGATTTCAAAACACTGTATATTCAGTCATGCATTTGAAACTTACAGACACTTTAATAAGATGGGTATAATAACTTTTTTCTTAGATAGCAAGGATCAAACCCAGGGCCTCATTCCTGCTAGGCAAATGTAACACTGAGCTTTACCTCCCAGCCCAAATAATGCATGCATGCATGTATGTGTGTGTGTGCATGTAGACAGAGAGACAAAGAGATAGAGGGGTTGTGCACAAGTACCAAGAATGAAAATCAGAAGTAGAAATCTTCCCCTTATTTGTTCACATCTTATTCCTTCACATTCTGTTCTTTTTTGATTCCCTGGAACTTTGTTTTTATATTGTTATAATGTGTAATAATTATACAAAGCTGCTTGCTTGCATAAACACATGCA
>NW_004955457.1:4460976-4461952 GCF_000276665.1 Chinchilla lanigera
GTGTGTGTGTGTGTGTGTGTGTGAAAAGTCTTTTTCAATGCTCTCTTTCTGAAATCTCAAGTTTGCAAATCTTAATGAATTTTCCTTTTAGTTTTATGTAACCCAAATAAAGATACAGGACATTTCCATCATTCTGAAAAGCCCCCTCCCCATGCTCTTGCAATCTTCCAGTGATAAGCTCTACTCTGACTTTAGCACTCTAGTTTCCATAGTTCTGAAATTCATGAAAATGTAATTATACAGTATGTCCATTCTTGTCTTTCAATAAACATGTTTCTGTGAAATTAATATATGCATTTCAGTGTAACAACTTACTGCTGTTCTTGTCATGGAGTCATCTGTTGCATAAACACATCACAGTTTTTTACTCATTCTGCTGTTAAGATTATTTTGGTGTTTTTCAGCTTTGTTCTATGAGCACTCTTGTACAAGTCCTTTTGTCAATATTTGCACTTATTTATCCTGACTATATAATCACAAGTGAAGATGTTTTAGCACAAAATACTTTTATGGAGCATTTTGAATAGGAGCCAGAAATTGTTTACCAAATATTTCTACAAATTTGCAGTGACACAGAAAATATAACAGTCCACAGCCTCCCTAAAACTTGGTATGACCAGCCTTGTTAATTTTAACTACTCTAGTGGATGAGAATTTGTATTTCATTGTGGATTTCATGTACATATCTCTGACGGCTTTTTTCATCTGCTTATTGCCAATAAGAGTAACTTCCTTTTTGGAAATGGCCACCAAAGTGTTTGTCCATTAAAAATTGAATTGTTTACATCTTTATTGATGATCTTTATATATTATGAATACATTTTTAGTACATATTGCAAGTAGTTCTAGCCAAAAGGTGGCTTAATTATTATCTTTTTACCAGTGTCTTTGAGTTAACTTGATATTTATTTTGCACTGCACCAACACTCTTTTTAGTGGTTTTTGAATAGTCTGTTTAAATTATCATTTAAGAATG
>NW_004955457.1:4462052-4483547 GCF_000276665.1 Chinchilla lanigera
TGTACCAGGAATCAAACTCAGGACCCCACACTTGCCAGGCAGATACTGCACTCCTGAATTATATCCCCAACCCTACTTAATTTTTATGTTCTATATTTGATCACTTCAGTAACTCAAATTTTGATAATCCAAGTCTATATGTAATTTTCCCTTGATTTTTAAACATAGGAGTTGAGTTTCTCCAATGATGTTGATCATTGACTGTTAATTTATATTTGACTATTGGTTATATTAAATATGAGCTTGGGGGTCCTAATTTGAGGATGCTTTCTTCTAAAAAGGATTTGAGTTTGTTTTTCCTAGCATCTAAGAATCTTCTTAATATGAGATCATTTCAACTCATTTTAGTATTCTAGTTTAAGAATGCAATTTTAAGATCAATTCTACAACATGCTGCTGGTATTCATATCTGTTAAGGTATAATTGTGTGTGTTTGAAGTGTGCTTCTAATTCATTGCTATGTGCTTTTTGGGGGGGGGGGTTCCAGTATCGGGAATTGAACTCACGACCTCACCCTTGCCAGGCAGGCACTGTGTTGCTGAGCTAAATCCCCAGCCCCGCTATGTGCTTGATTTTATTGGAGATGCTGTTCTTGCTGCTGAAGTAGATATTCAAACATCTTTACTTTCATAAGCCTAGCAGTGCCTTGAAAGGTCTGTTTTTATCTAAGATCAACTTGATTTGTAGCAGGAAATATATATATATATACACACATATAATTGGAATGCTACATATAGAACTCCATATAATAGCCTCCAAATGCTGGATGAGCCTTACCTTATTTTGTATACCTAGATCTTTGAGTGAAGTGAAATTTGGGTATACAGTAGTTTCTATTTTTCTAGACAAGTGCCTAGGGAATCCAAATGCAAATATCTAAGACACTATGAATATATTGACCCTATTAGCTTGACCTTCAAGGGATACCTTGACACAATGAATATATGTACCCTGCCAGCTTGACCTAGAAGGCATATCTTGAAAGCAAAGGTCAAAACTTGCACTGAAAGAAAGAAGTTACATTCTCAAATTGAAATTGATGCAATAAAAGCATTCATAGCTAATGGATATGTATAGATGGATATAACTGAGTTTCTCTAAACTCTAACAGATCGATTCTCCCCCAAATTACATAGATATTAGCAGTCGGTACAGTTTTGTAAGTAGTCACATCTAAGAAGCTTTAAAGAATTTAATATTCTTATTTGTGGTTATGACCTCTAACATAGTCTGGTTATGTGGAAAATGCCAGTTTTCAGAGCAGATGGTTAGATTCAAGAAGGGAATTAACTGGCATGTATGGAATGGAGAATAGCCTTGCAGGGCTACAAATATGAAAATGAAAGTCTTATCTTTCAAAAATTGAAGAAATAATTTTCCAAAGATGTATGCTTGTTGCAAGAAACAAAACAAACAAAAGCGCTGTCTTACACCAGAAGAAAACTTGAAACCAGTGCAAAAGACTTAGCTTATGAGTGCTGTGATTGCAGTAGGCTTTTTTTTAAAGACTTACTTATCACATAATCAATGGAGAACAGTTGCTATATATTAGTTTCTGCGCTAAACATTGAAAGGGAATCTTAATACACAAAGTAAAGAGGAGAGTTTATTTTAAGAATAATTCTAACTGAAAATTGCAAAGTAAGTTCTCTTGTAAAACTGAGAAAATCGATACACTGACCCTCATTCAAGACTCATTCTAGGAGATCATGATAAAATCAACCCCTGCTAAAACTTAGATTTTCAGTTTAAAAATTTTTATTTTGAGTAATTTTCTTTTACATACCATTTTCAAGAATGTCACCAAGAAAATCCATATATATTTTATATAGAAGCACAAATTTTGCAAACTTTGTCATATTTGCTTTCCATTCTATTACATATACATATATACATAAAAGCATGATAAATATATTTTAAATATATATTTATGTAATTTATATTTCCATTTTTCTATTTGAGCTTTTTTTATAACTTGATACCCCAGTGTGTTTTTGCTGTGGTAAAGCTTATTTTGTTACATAATCACAAAAAAGTTATCAATCTCAGATCATTTTGCAAAACTAAAATATTTTTGTCTAAATTACCATAATATTACAATCCATAGTTGATCCATATACATCATTTACAGTGTTTAGGGTTCCAGGTTCTTTTGTTCTATTTCTATTTATTTTCCTTCAAGATGGAATAAATTCTCAGTCTTTTTAAAACAAATTTTGTTCATCAGATTCTCAGTCTTTGTTTTTCAGGATTGGAAGTTTTGGAGAATACAGGCCAGATTTTTTATAGATATCTCTAAATGTGGGATTGTTTAATATCTTCTCATGTTAGATTATTAAATTGTCCTTCCTTGCCAGGAATACTACCTCAGTGTTTAGTGTGATCTTTTCAGGGTTTAATTTCTCAAAAACATTTATTGTATGCTTGCCACTGATGATGTTATTTCATTTTATTATTTTACTGAAGTATAATTTGCATGTATTAGTACTAGCACCTCTGTTAAAATACTGTTTGATTAATTATGACATGTATGTATTTGTGCAAACATATAATCATATGAGAAGCAAGGTACAGGACATTTCCATTACCTCAAAAAAGTTTCTTCCTTGCACTTCTCCATCAGCTTCTCCTTCTGTGGCCCTGGGAATTACTAAGCTGCTTTCTGTGGATATAAATCACCATCTTAGAATTTTTCCAAAAAGTACAGTAGTTTATGTACTATGTTCAGTTTCCTTCATAAAACACAAGGGCATTGAGATAATCCATGTTGCAATATCAATACTTTATTCATCTTTAAAGCTGAGTAAAGTTATATGAAATAAATAGTTTGCTTATTCTTTCACCTATTAACAGACACCTGGCTGATGTATCCAGATTTGAGATAGTATAAATAAAGCTATAATTAGCACCTAGCAGTGTGAGCAGGTCTTTCCCATTATCTTGTGTGTGTTCCTGGAAATAAAAGGGATGAGTGGTACGGTAGTTGTATATTTAACTGCTCAAGAAACCGCAAAGATGTCCAAAGTATAAAATTTATATTCTCGCCATTAGTGGATGAGAGTTCTAAGCACTTTAGATGGGAATCAAACTCACGAATTTCATCTTGCAAGGCAGGCGCTATGCCACCACGCTGTATCTCCAGCCCCACTAAGAACTTTGTATCTTGACAATAGTTTGCATGATTATTATTTTTGTAACTTTTCCACTTTAATTTGCTATTTATAGAATTTTCAAATTTTATTAGAGTTTAATTAATATTTCCTTGATGAGTGATGCTGAGTTTCTTTTGCTGTAATTATCTGTCATTAATATGTTAACTTGTATCTGATTAAAAACTCTGCTCGTTTCTTAATTGGGCTGTGAATTTTCCTATTATAGAGTTTACAGACTACCTCATTCATTCAACATGTAAGCCCTTTATCTGTATGTACCATTTGGAAATATGCTTTTCAAATTTTGTCTTGCTTTTTTTCATTTATTCATTTATTTTAAAGTATGTTTTGAAAACCAAACGAGGTTGTGAAGAAGTCAAATTAATTATAGTTTTAAAGTTCTATCTATATTTTTATTAAAAAATATCTGCATACCTGAAGGTCATAGATATTTTACCTTTTTTACTTTTAGGTGTTTTATGATGAGAAATAATCCCAGAAATTCCTTTCTGTATTCACTACCACTACATATTTTATTTCTAGAGATTCTGTGGAATAATAATTGATAGAAGTGATGCTTTCTTAGAGTTCTTTCTTTGGTGTTTCTTTGTTTATTCCTACATATATATTTTTACATGATGTTAATATCACCTCATGCAACTAATTGATGTTTTTGGAGATTAAATTAAATTTATATATTAAATTACAGAGAATTTAATCTTGATAATATAGAGATATAGAAACTAAGAACAAATAGGGGCTTTCTATGTATTCAATGTGGTTTTCAGAAGTACCTTATGGCTTTCAATTTGCAGATTTTAATCATTTTATATAAAGTTTATATCTATTTTGTGTACTTTTATTTTGACTTTATGAGTGTATGTAGGCTCTTGTTTTTTCACATTAATTTTAAATCCTGAGTTTTGCTGAAAGCTAGCTATTAGTTTTATCATTGATTTGCTAACATTTTCCAAGCATAACGTCATGTCAACTGCAAGAGAGAGTTTTACTTTCAATCATATATCTCTTATTTTTTCCATTTTAGATTTTGTTGACTAGTATTTCCATTGAAGAGTTACTAAAGCAAATTTAGTTGACATTCTTGACATTTTTCTGACCATTAGTAAAGCCTCCACCATTTCTTCCTATTATGTGATGATATTTATTTTTTATCACACTGAAGAAACATATTATATTATTTTCCCAAAAGTATTTTTTTTAATTATACTTTTATTAGTCTGTGTTTGCAGTACATAATGATCGTATCCCGTATAGGGAGTTGGTTCTCAGGCACAACCATTCTCAATTCTCTCTCATCCCTTTTCCTTATCCACTATTCCCCATCTCTCAGTCTCCCCTTTTGCAAAAGATCTATCTCCCTATTCCTTATTACCTAATTTTTATTTTTCCCTTTTTTCTTTTATTTTTCCACTTTTATGTTTTGAGATTTTTCATATAATTGAAGCCACTCAATACTTAAGCTTACATATTTATTTATTTCACTTAACATTATACTTGCATCCATTGTACTACAAATGACCTAAGTTTACCTTTGTCATGGTAGAGTAATACTCTGCTCAGTATAAATAGCACCAGGTCTTCTTTATCCACTTATTTGCTGATGGACACACAGGATGCTATGAAGATATAGCTATTATGAATGGTGTTACTGTAAACATGGGTATTTATACTTCAGTGTAACATGATGTATTTAAATTTTTCCAGAAGATACCTAGGAGTGGAATAACTGTGTCAAATGGAATTCCTATTTTTAGATATTTGAGCTATCTTCATACTGATTTCAATAATAAGTATATTAGTGTACATTCCTACTAACAATGTAGAAGGGATAATTTTGCTAGCAGTCTAGGCAGCATTTTTTTATTTGATTTCCTGATAGCCATTCTTTCTCCAGTAAGATGAATTCCCACTGTTTTTTAATTTGTATTTCTCTAATGACCAGAGATCTTTAATCACTTTTATGTATTTATTAATCACTTATACTTCTCCTTCTGAGAATTGTGTATATAATTTAACTGCCCATTTTTGATTGAATCTCTCATTCTGGGTAGTCTAATATTTTTCAGCTGTTTATATATTTTAGATATTAGTCCTCTGCCCAAGGAATAGCTTGCAATGTATTTTATCATTATGTTGGTTGCTTCTTCACTCTGTTGGCTGTTTCCTTTGTCACAGAGAAGCTTTTCAATTTGATGTGGCCCTAATTGTTGATTCTTGATGTTATTTCTTGTACAGTAAGGTTTAGTTCAGAAAGTCTTTGCTTATGCCTCTCTCTTCAAAAGTTTTTAAAAATTAGTGTTAAATTTTTCCATAGGCCTTTTCATTATCTGTGGAGATAATCACATAGTTGTGTTCATAATGGAGGATTTGTACTAACAGAGTTTTAGAAAATTACCTAATTCCTGCATATGTGATATAAAATCCACATAATCACGTTGTGTTGTTTTCTTTCTGTGATTTTGGAGTCTGCTCACTATAATTGATTTTTTGTCCTTGTTTATTAAGACATGCAATATTTCAGTTGCTTAAAAATATTTTTAAATTTTCCATTACTTTTTTGGTAGACATTGTGGAGTGGTAACGAGCCAATTACCATGTCAATTACTTCATATATCATTTTTTTGCAGTAAGAACATTTAAAAACAAATTTCTCAGTGGTTTTAAAGAATACGTTATGCACATCTAACTGAAATTTTGTTTCATTTGGCCAATGTCACCTCCATCCTTATCTTCCAGCCTCTGATAACCACCATTCTACTCTCTGCTTCTATGAGTTTATTTATTTTAACTTCTACATATGAGTGACATCATATAGTATTGGTCTTTCTCTTCCTGGCTTATTTGATTTAACATAATGCTCTCCAGATTCATCTGTTTTGCTGCCCATAATAAGACTTCTTTCTTTTAAAAAAACTGAGTCATATTCACTTCTGTATATACTACATATCTTTGCCTTTTCTTTTTTTTAAGTTCACAACCAAGGGACTCCTGTATGTTAGACAAGCACTCTATCGCTGAATTACACCCCTAGGCCTTTGCTTTTATATTTTATTTTGAAATAAAGTCTCACCACACTTTCTTTATCCATTCATACAAATGTTCAACAGATTAAGAAACAATGTTCAACAGATTTTATTTTTTAAAATCTTTGCAATATATGTGAAATCATCTTATTCATCCATAAAAAATATAGATTTCACAAACTGAGTATGAAAATAAGTGTCTCAATTTTAAAAACGAGTTAAGAAAATGAGCAAACACGGTCAAGGAATGGAATACAAATGTTCAAAGAAAGCATTTTAAAATTTATCTTGTGATTATCAAATATAAAACTAATAACTTTGAAATGTGTTACGTATATGTACCAATTCCCTAGACTGAATGTAGTCACTAGGTACTGAAAACATGTACTAATAAAGGTCAAAAAATTAACAGCCTTCACTTTGAATACTGTGAGATATTCCTAGCTGGTATTATCTACTAGTCTTTGCCATGAATTCTTAGAGTGTGGCATTCTCTGTCTGTGGATGACTTTGTCTTCTCATTGTTTAAGTCTTCCTCTACCCTCTCCACTTGTGTATGAAGTAGCTACATCTCATCGTTTCTGAACCCACAGGCTTATAACAGCAGACCAGCTTCCCTCTGGCTGTGTTGACATCTGCGGTTCACTCTGTACTTACAAATAATATAAAAGTTTCTGGAATCTATTAATGGTGAAGGGACACATATGGTTTATTTGCATTTCTTTTGATGCATGATTTTTTTTTATTTTGTCAAATGTGATGAGATTCAAATTCATATAGGCACCATTACCCTCTAGGCATTTTTAAAAGTTTTTAAAAATTCCTTCCAGACATTCAAAGATATTTTTAATAGACATAAAATCTGCTTACAATTTAATATGTAATTTCTATATCTTATTTAATATAGTTCTGAAGATTCATTTTCATGATAAATGTAATGAAAGTATGAAGCCAATCTTCCAAGTCAGCCAAAAGATAGTACTATTCCATATTATGCTTTTTATTCAAGGATATATCCATATATCATATGTTTGAATTTCAGTTTGTCACTTCCATGAATTCTAATGTAAATGACCTATGTCATAGCTTTTCATCATTGCACTTAAACACATTGAAAGAAAAACCATTGTGCACAATTTAAGGTTTGAATAGGAAATCCTGTATATGTATTTTGACACCTTTATATTTCTAGGTGATCAGGTACTCTACAAGTCAGTCACATTATGAATAATTATTGTGTCTAGAATTCAACCTTCAGCAATAAAAAGTATATTTAAGTTATCTCTTTGTAGAAAGATACTGTTTTTGCAAACATATCTTAATTGATATTCAAACGAAATTTGAATTCCATTTTGCACGTAACTTTTTTCAATTTTTAAAATTTTATACTGAATTATAACACATATATAAGAAATATACAGTTATACCTGTACAGTTAGATATGTTTTCATACATGGATGCACCTATGTAATCAACTCAATCCAAGAATAGAGCACACCAGCCCCACAAAAAATACCCAGGAACACCTTCCCAGCATTTTCTCAATAATGTTGCTACTAACTGTGATGAACTGGACATTTTCACAAATAACTGAAATCTCCAGTATGAGGACATGAAGTATGTTTCTTTACTTCTTTGAATATGAGCTGAGTCAATCAGTACAAGGTGACAGAAGTAAAGTGATGGGATTTCTGTGTAAACCCCCAAGAGGTCTTGCAGACTTGCTTTTTCTTTGTAAAATGCTACTGACCTTGTATGAAGAGTCCTAATAGTTGTCCCTAGCCTACCTCTCTGGTGCCCTGGTCATCCAGATGAAGACGTTCAGCACCCAGCAGCCCTCAGCTGTACTGTCCTCTCACAGCAACTTGACAAGAACCACACCTCTGGGTCTAACCTGAGACAAACAATGGTTTTAACTGTGGTGGTGATTCTATTAATAAAGTAATAGAAAACTGATATTACTTGACAAGAAAATGACTTTTATCACATTTTCATAACAAAAATGGCTATTTTACTAATTCTCTCAAAAATGTCTGAGAAAGATCAATGGGAAATTTTTATGTGTAAAAGGAATGCTGGAGTTTCAGGTGTTATTGTGACATTTTGAAAATGCCTGCAATACTCTTCACTAAGTGAGTTAAGAACAATGACTTTAAAATCAGAATAGGCAAATCATTTTCAGATTAAAATATAAACTTTTAAAATGCATAACCATTTATTGATACTTCTAGACCCTGTACAACTTGTGATAGATGAAGGTATTTTAATTTGGACATTACACTTTGGTATGGTTGTGCAAACTGGAAATAGATTGGACAAACACTCCTGGGACATAAATCGGCACCAAAAGATGAAAATATATGGTATTCCAAATGAATACAGTAAAAAGGTAAGTGTAAAGCTAACCACAATTCTATAAGGAGGATTAATGTAGATCTGGATTGTTGGTGTAGAGATAGTCCCTAGACAGTGTTGGTGAACCTATGGTACATGTGTTGTTTTTCTTCTAAGACAAAAGTGTTAATGTATGAGCAGTTTTTCTTTTCTTAACTAAAACCTCACTGCTCAGGTTTAATTGCAGTGCTGGCACATGGCAATAAATAAGCAGGGTTGGGGTTGCAGTTTGGACACGCCTCTCTACAGGGTTCCCACCACTACCCTAGACTGTGGGTAAACCTCTTTCCGCATGCTTTAATTTCTTTAATCTCACAAAATGACAAACTGATAGCGCCAATGGACTTTAAACTTTATAGCACCAAGTAACATGGATAGCCTTGTTATTTCCTCTATGAAAATAACATAAAGGAGATAACTAGAGCAATAGAGATGAACTCATTTTTACTTCTCTCACTGTACTGTTAAGAGGGTGACGATGCCCTTGTTTCTCATCTCCGTTACAGAAGTATCCTTTAGGGTTACCTGCGAGTCACTCTGTCACTACTGTGTACTGTCATTATGAAAGGCCAGGAACTTGATAAAAAAAAATGTCAAATACTCTTCTAGTTTGGACACAAATGAAGTTGACTGGGTTTGAAAACACGCTGCAGTGCTGAGTGGAGGAGGTGCTGGCTACTGAGATGGCAGATATCCAATGACAGGAAGGCATCCTCTGTAGAGCAGGAACTTTGTGTTCAAGCACAACTTCAACTGAGGGACAAGGGTGATAGCTTTCTTTTTTAAGTTAAGAAGACGCATAATTGATCATCAGAGATTTTAGAAGTGCTGCTACAATAAAAATGCATATCTATATCTGTAAAGAAGGTTTATCCTCAGTAGCAGTGCTTAAAGAGACAGTAATTTACATCCTCAAAATTTTTATATATATCAATGCAACAGATACATTTTTGTGTTTTGGACCACATAATAGCAAACACTTCAGTGAATCTCTACAAAGTTTTGATCATTCAGTCTCACAAGGCAAACACCCTAGTTGCTGACCATGCAGTCTCCAGGTGGGCAGAAACTGTCTGTTACATTGACTCTACACAGCCTCTTACTCTCTTCCCACATAATTGATACAAGAAGACCAATTTAATCAGCTATAGCAAACTCCCTGAAAGGGCTACTTATGGAGAAGTGGCTTACGGTTTGTGGGAGTTCAGTGTTTGGAGGGTATGGCACAGGTATGGTGAGGGCTTCTCTCTGACATTGTCGATCAGTGGTACAAGGTGATAGCAAAGGCATGAATAGGTATCAAGAGCCAGTGGATGATTATATCATGAATGAGGAGAAGAGAGGACAGGGGACAGAAAAGTTCTGGTTTTTCAAACCACTATCTGATGACCACTATTTTCCAAAGTCACGCCTCCAGTGATCTAAGGACATCTCCCATACACATAGGCACCATGCCCTAAAGTTTTCAATAGCACCCTGTGGGTCAAACCTTTGATACACGGGACTTTGGGGGTCACTTAACATTAAAACCTAGCAGAGACCATATAGACAAAGCAGCTTTGCCTCTTATTCCTCTCCTCCCTGCTTTACTGAATCCCAGGATGCCTCAGTTCTGTCTTTGCTAATAAAATATTGCTGCCAAAATACATAACTTTATTCAAAACCTTTGTCTTACTTATTCTATGCATTTTATCTTCATCTACTGTAGATGACACAGCTTGAGTATACTGATCTATCCCTCACAGATGAGAGTACGATTGACTTGAAATGAATAAATAATGATTAACACAAATTCTGACCATGTATAGTCATATCTTAGTTACTTCTGTTAACTGTCCTTTCTTGGAAAAAAAGAAAGAAAAAACCACCAAAACAAGTTATTGGTAAAGGAAGGTCAAGTAATTAACTTGCCAGATTATGGGAAATCATTCATTGACAAAGTATCAATCGTGTCCAGAGCTGGGGAGAGAACAAAGACAAAATATTCACAGGGGTTTAGGGCTCTGGTTTAAAGGAGTTCATTAGCTGTGCAGATCTGTTTGGGATTGAGAAAAAATTAGTACCAAACAATAAAGGATTGTGAAAACCAATGTTCCAAGCCAGCCTTGACAAATAAATAGTCATATCAGGAGTTTGGTAATGCTAACTACCGTATAGTCCCAAGTTCTTTCATGAAGGCCCAGTTGAAAGTCTACTACTCAGAAAAATGAATTTTTGAAAAGGTTCTGAAACAGCAACAAAGCTATTTGTAATTTATCTTCCTGGATGAGAGAATCTTGGGATACTGTAGTCAAGTAGTAGTAAGCTGAACTGTTGCTGATGATTTTTCTTCTGTCTTTCTGGGGCCAGGGGCAATCAGTTTCCAAACTTTAGAAAGAAAAGTTGAAAATAGTTAAAAGCCTGTGTAAGAATTATATTTAAATAAAGTTTATTCCATCTGAAATGTTTGGACAAGCATGAAAAAGGACTGAAATTTAACAACAACAAAAATCACGATATCAAAAGAGAAGAAAAGAAGCTACTAAACTATAAAACTATTTCAAAGGCCTACATCATTTCTTCATGGGACACTGAAAACTATATAGCACTATTTGTTATTGAGTCTGCAGACAAAAAAATATGACAAAATATTTTCTAAGGCAGCAACTTTTTCCAAAGTAAGACTGAGTTTAATAAACAACATTGTTCTTCGCATCAATGTCAAAAACATTGTGTTCTCCTTCATTGTAGGTGAATGAGTACTGAGACACATCAAGAGGCTTGAAATAAGACTTGAGGACAACAAAGGAACACACATTTTTGTTGGAATAACATTTAAGTGAACAAAAGAAAACTGAGTCACAACACACTATGGAGAAAGTTACTATAAATGTAATCATGATAACATAATATTCATTTGAACACAGATTCTTTTCAAAAAATGTAATTATTGAAACAATTAAAACAATATAGTAGTAATAAAGTCTTAATTGCAGCATAGTTAGACAAAATAATTAATCCTAAGTATAATATCATAGCACATTTACATGATTTCAAATAGACTATGGAGACCCTTGAAGGGACATATTTAGGAAAGAATAATGTGTCTCAATTCTGCTCAATGAATGTTTTTTCTTTCCTTTTTCTTTTTTTCCCCTTAAATTTGGTATTACAACTGAGAAAATGTCACAGTGGAAAATAGATTTTTTTTTCTGCTTAGGAAATAAAAAAGAATGAGAGACATACTATGACTGGTTGAAAGGAGAAATCTAGAATGAATGGGGATGGTAGTGATGAAAGGCAGGAATATCAAACAGGTGGTAGGGAACCTATAGGGTGGATCCCAGTGATTCCAGCATCCCAATATTTACCCACTTGTGTAATCCTTTTCCTTAGAAAATGGATTCATTTCAGTATTCACTTCTTATAGACTTACTACAGTAAAGTGATCGAATGTCAATTCTAAGATTACAGTATAGAAAGGCTGTGGCTTCCATTTTGAGTATCCCTCCCCCATCACCTCACGTTCTTTTCCCCAAACCAGCTGTTTTGTAGAAACCAGCCACCATGTTGTGACTAGCCCTGGACAGAGTACTGCGTGGCACAGACTCCATATCTAGGGTATTTGTCTCTAAAAACCTATAAACAAAAGAGAGCTTGGAAAGCAGACCTTTTCTCATTGGGGCATTTAAATGACTATAATTAGCCAGTACCTCAATTTCAGCCTTAAATAAAGAAACCCAACTAAAGCCATGTTCAGATTCCTAACCTACAAAAACTATGAGAAAATAAGAGCTAATTCTAAGAATTTTGGAGGAAGTTCTTACACAGCAGTTGATAACTAATATATAGATATTCTATTAGGTTTTTGTGTGGTAGTATTTGACATAAATTTTCTTGCCCTTTCCCACAGCTACCAAAATGTAAACCAAACAGACATCTCTGTAATTTCTTGATGGGGGAGTACAATGTGTACCTAACTGCTCTAGATGAGTGAAACTTTTAAATTGGTCTGGGATACACATCATGCATAAATCTGCATTTGACCTTTTAAATTCTAAAGTTTAATCAATACTTTATGGAGGAGCAATTACATTTACTAAATAAAATAAGTCATTAGGACAGCAGTGACTTTTTCTCCCCGCCTTTTAAAATCTTGTAAACAATGGTCCTAGCATGTTACAAACCTGAAGGGAAAGATGACCAGCATCATACAATTTCAAAATATAGTACCCAAACTATTGTATTAAGTAAATTAAAAACATATGTCTGGAAAAAAAGAGAAATATTTGTTATATTTCTTAAAATAATTTAAAAATTAAAAAAATAAAATTTAGAATTTTTTGTTTTAAAAATCTCCCAAATATATAATTAAATGTGAGAAAATTATAAAAAGAGAAAAGCTCTTCACCATCCCCCAGGGATGACCAGAGGGCTGCAGAAACTTTTTTCCAGATATTTATTAGCCAAAAGCAGTGACTGCATCACAGAAGAACCTCAAGAATTATTTGTTAAATGAGTACAAATGATATTTGCTCAATTTCATTGGGTAGTTTTAACCTGAGTGTGAATATTATCTCAAAGCCAACACTCACAGGAGAAGTAATTGCGCACTCCTAAGAGAAATTCTGGATGGCATACATAGCATGAGATAAAGAAATGCTCCTTCTTCATGTTTAGAGGAGCAAAATAAATTTTTTCTGTTAATTTGTAAGGCTTGTGCCATCCTTCCTCCATCCCATGAGTAGAGGAGGAAGCTACTTTACCCCATGCACTACTCCCCTTCTGCACCTGCCAGCCCCACCTCATACCCAGTAAGGGCTTCCAGAGCAACTGTCATGCACACTGGGGTTCTCACTCTTAATCCACATGAGCCTCTGGCCTGCATGCTTGCTAAATTCCAGGCTATGCAGCCAGAAGAAAAGTAGTTTACAGAATTCTTGACAGAGTTTGAACTGTGAATCCTCAGATTTAGGATTCCCAAAGGAGGATGTCACATGCCTCTTACATAAACAATCTGCAAGGGAAGATGCCAGACTGGAGCTGCTTTGACAACAAAAACAGTATAAGAAGTTGTAAAGCGAGAAGTCTGATCATTCTGATCATGGCAAAGGCAATTTTTCCAGAGCACATGGACCTTAAATCACTTTCCTATGTTTGTATTTGTTACTTTAAGCTTTTAATTTTGAAAAATCATTTTTTTCTCTACCTCTAACCTACCCTACACCCAGGATGGTCACCAAAGAAAATGGAATATCAACTCTACAGGGTACAGTCGTAGGAGACCAGGAGACCAGGTAGTCATAGAAGACCAGGTAGAAATCAGAGAAGTGAAATGCAATGAGAAACAGTTTGGATGAAGACAGTGCTGAAAATGCTACTGAATATCTCATTGATGACACCTCAGCTACAAAGCCAATACCTGTTGAGGCTCTGAAGAAAAGTCCTCCTGTGTTACAACAGCCCAGTGAAAAATACCACTGTCTCGTCAGCAAATGTAGATATTCCTGGGGTTTTGTGACAGCCATCTCATACTTTGTACTTGGTATGCCAGGTACAGGTGTGCCAGGTCTGCTGGAATCTACCATCCACCACATCACACTAAGACAGTCTCTGAAGGACAGATAGGAGGAATTGAATCCAGCCATTGGCCACGTGCAGGAAGTCAAGCAGGTTTCTGTGCCTAGAGAATCCATATATTCTTTTCCAGAAGAGGAATCAGGTCCCTTATCATCCAGTTTTGTGAAAGACCTGCAAAAATACGTGGAAAATCTCAGGTTTCCTGTCATGTCATGGCAGCACTGAAGCAACAGTGCCCAGCAGGATTTAGCATGTGATATATTCTTTTGTTTATGAATTTTACATGATCATTAATGATGAGGAATAGCTGCCACCAGGAAGCTCGGGACTAGGAACATTTCATCCTCTCCTTGGATGTATTTCTGCATGGCCCACAGGCACCATACTTTCAGGTCCTTTCCTTTCCATGAATCTGCATGCTGGATGTGGTCAGTACAAGCTATTCAAGCATCAGTCACTGATAAGAATAAGTGACAGCAAAAATGTGTTGCACTGGTGCTGAAATTAGCTGTCTCTTCATTAGCATAATGCATTTTAGAAACAAATTTTCACACATACAAAATCAGAAATAGCCAAGATGTGTTGATTAGATACATATTTTAGAAATTTTTAAATAATTATGATTAAATAATCAACAAGAATTTAATCAATCCTTTTGGATCAGTTAAAAGTTTGGAGACTGGGCCATTGTTATGGCTAGTGTCTAGATGCCTCCCCAAAGCCTCATGCAGTCATAGGTGGGGCCATTTCAGGGGTGGATGAATCTCGAGTATGTGATGCATTCATGGTGCAATGCTAGGATTAAGAATGCTAGGATGAAGGGTGGATGATTACTAAATCAGTCCACTGATTGGTTTGGAAATACCTTAATCCTAGTAGCCTAGACACAATATAAAGGACAGAAAGAGGTATGCTTTCTGCTTGCTTTGCTACTTCTGCCTGCCATGAACTGTTTCTCCTCTGTGATGCTTGTCTGCTGTCACAACCTGCCTTGGAGCCAGCCAACTATGGACTGAAACATCTACAAATTGTGAACCAAATAAACCTTTTCTCACTTAACTTTGGGCATCAGGTATTTTGTGTCAGTAATAAGAACAGTAACTAAGATGGTCATCATCGTACTTTCTGAGGACCTAGTAAGATTTGCTTTGTGTTGGCTGCTTCTCAATATTTGCTTAATACATATCTATGCACATCAGGCTTTGTCCCAGACTTATTTTCAAAACTAACCTGGCAGCAAGGTTATGTCAGAGTAGATTGTTCTCAAATCTCTTCAAGAGGATTCCATCATTTCTGAAAAATAATTGCAGTTCTGTGCATAACCACGTTGACTTGGGTCCATTCACAATGTATCCCTGAGATATGCTTTCTCTAGATGAAGCCACACAGGAGAGGAGTCATGTGGAGTGTTCTGTCAGAGTAGCTGCTAAAGTGTGGAGCATGTAAGCCAGCTAGTGAGTGTTTATGCATATTAGCAGACAGTGGCATTCAAGAGCCATGGTGGAGAAGTCTTCAAAAAAAAGCTACAAAAGAGTGTAAAAAGCCAGAATTTGAGTATGGGCCAGTATTTGGAAGACTTGATGGCAAAGTACCTCAGAATTCGCCAGGAAATTTTATCATTTTTGCATCTTGTGCCCACCCTGAAGGAGCAGCAAGCTGTGAGACAAAGGTGCAAGGCAAACAGAAAGGACAAACCGTGCCTCCCTGAGCAACCAAACAATGAGGAAGGAGAGGAAATTTAAATTTCATGTGGCATGAAAGTTCTGGCTTGACTCACACTCAATATTTTAACACCTAAAACTCAGACTACACTAATACTTCAGCAGTACTATAGTATTGGCCAGAATAATTTTCATCACTGCACCCTGTCAAGTTCAACTAATTAAATAAACCCATGTGTAGATATATACTAACAGAAATATGAGCATTACAGTGTCATGAGATTTATTCACCAGAAAACCTTGAAATTTTATCAAAATAAAAATATGCAAGATTTACTTTCTTCTTTCCAACAGTTCTATAGGATTCCATAATATGGATTGTGCTATGCTGTGCAATCTGTATTTTATTTAACCAATCTTTAACTGATAAAGAGTCTAGTTTTCCAATGCTTTCTTATTGCAGACAGTGTTGCAAGGGGCTTTGTGTTTCAATATAATATTAATCATAGGAAATATAAGGAAATTTCAAATTTGAGTAGAAAAAAATTTACTTTTCATGACTGTTGTAAAGACATTTCCTCTTCAACACTGGCTTCATAAGGTAAGAAGGATCAAGATTAAATCTGAGCCCTGTACTACTTTACAAACTGGCCTTAAGCAATTTTCTTAATTTCACTAAGCAAAAATTATCTCATATATAAAGAAAATGTATCCTCTGCAATTTTTTTGTTACTGCAAGCAAAAGAAATTAGCTCTTGTAATTTTAAACAGAAAATGATTTCTTTTGGACTGATATTGAGAAGCTTAGAAAATACAAGAAAAGCTGGTGCTCAAGGTCCAAAAAATGCAGAGGCTAGCATGTCTATTAGTCCAATTATTAGGAAAATCTCAGGATGTTTCTACTATTCAGTATTCAGAGCTCTTGGTGAGAGAGTCTAGTTGACTAGTTTGTGTGACATACCCACTTCACAGTTCTGGAAGGACAGAGTTCCTTATTTAATTTTTACTTGAATTTTGAATTCACTTAGGGAAAAACTTCTCCAAAAACAAATCAAGGTACTATACATAACAAAAGTAGGAATGACTTCTAGCTTTTTAAAAATAATTCAATGAGATTATGAATTTATTTTAATCATTAGAATTGATGCAAAATAAGCACTCATACATTGTTTTGTTTCTGTTAACTATGACAATTTTCATTATCTGAATAACTTGTTGATAGATGACAAATAGTCATCTTCAATGACTAAGATTTATGTCCTTAAATATGATTAGCATTACCTTTGGTGTAAATTTTAATAATTCCTCTAAGACAAAAGCAGTTCAGGACACTAAGTACTTGTGTTTTGAGTTCTTATTGATTGTTAAGGAAAGGAATTTAGACTAATGTAAAGTAATGACTTTCTGTTAAATTAGTTCACTTCTTTTCAATGCTGCTTTCTTTTCTAGTATATCTCAAAATAGTTATTTTACACTTCTTCTCTTCTCATAAAAATTCTTTCTTCTTAGTCATATAATATATTAACTTCAGCTAATTCATGACAGCACCAGCCACCTCTACAGACCTGAGGACAGGGATTGGTAAGAGGTATGTTTTGATCTCATTTAGAGTTGTTTTCTAATAATCAATTAAGTTATTGTTCACTGTAGCATGATTGTAATAATATAAGTGAGAAATACGTGGTAAAACTTCCCTATAAACAGAAACTAGTGGCCATGAATTTTAGCAAGTGCTAAAAATCCATGAAGGTCACAGTGACATTTCAGTGATGGTGAATCTTAAAAGAAAGAAGGAATGCAAAAAAAAAAAAAAAAAAAAATATATATGTATATATGAATATCTGCATTAACTGTATTGCTGATGTCTGATGGTGTATTGAAATGAACGGTTAATGATTACAAAAAAATTTATTTTAGAGAGAATTTTTAAAAGAACAATAGCAAAATAACAACTTCGACAAAAACAAAACAAAACAAAAACAATAAAAATGGTACAGGGTTTCCAATAAGATAATAAGAATTAACAGTGGTTGTTATATTACATATTGTTATCTTTAATGAGGTTTCTGAGATTACCAGATATAAGAATGCAAGATTGGTCAAACCAATAAATATAATAAAAAATTTTAAAAAAAACATTAGAAATGATAGAGTTTTACTAGAAAAGATGGTAGGAATTCACCAATGGTTGTTATATTGTATGTTGCTGACTTCAGAGTAGTTGTTCAGATTATCAGATATAAGCATGCAAAATTGCCAATAACAAATGCTGAAGAGGCTGTGGGGAAAAAGGAGCACTTCTCCACTACTGGGGGAGTGTGGATTGGTGAAACCACTGTGGAAATCAGTGTGGAGATTCCTCACAAAACTAGGATTAGAAGTCCCACTTAACCCAGCTATTCCCCTTCTGGATATTTTCCCAAAAGAATTAAAAACATCATACCACAGCAATATATGCACACCCATGTTTATAGCAGCACAATTTATTTTAGCTAAATCTTGGAAACAAGCCAAATGCCCATCAACTGAGGAATGCATAAAGAAAATTTGGTATTTTTATAAAATGGTGAATCTTTTATACCTTTCAATGGCAACAAGCAGCCTATTGCAACACTTGTGACATAGGTTCACCACCATTGGATTAAACCATAGTTAACCCAGTTGGGGTTTACTGCTCTCTCTAGGAATACATTTTGGAAGTTCTAGGAAGTATTCATTTCTGCTTGTTTTTACTCTGTGTTAATTGCCCTGGAATCCATTAGTTCCTGACAAGTGGGTTGCCTTGAGATTTAGAATACCAATTAGATATTTATACTCCAAAAGTGTATCTTAAAATTTCATGCTGTTGTCTCAAGAGACATTTCTTTCTTTCTACCTGGTTCCATGTCACTGAAGATCCCAGCTGCCAAGTAGAAAACACTAGCTATCTCTAACAGAGATGAACTGATGCAGGCTCTGGACACTAGCATCCGTGTATGTTGGCCTCTTTCTAACATGCCCGCCTCCTCATATTCTGTTTTTAGGTTCTCTTTGGCCTGAGGTCAAAGAAGTAAGTTTGTGAAACCATTTCTCAGGAGGTTTGAAGATTTAACACAGAAATGAGATACTGAAGTAACCACAATATAAATAACTAAAAGAAACAGTATGGCTTCTGTGGGTAAAGAAGAAAAAGAGAAGATAAAGCTATCAGAAGGCTGGAGCATAAAGAGGGCCCAGGAAGCTATGATAGGAACCTTAGAGGAGGGCTCCATGCAGTTATTGGTAATGTCCAAAGAAGCTGCAGGCTGTTAAAACACTTTGCTTTTGAAGGAAAGCGGAAATGACCTTAAATATAAACAGAATCCTCTTTGGCCCTTATCCGGGTTTCCAGTTTCCTATGTGTATGCCATAAGAAGAACCTAACAGAAGGACAACAAATAAAGAATTCTAGTCAATATATTCTGGAGCCCCCCGGCCCTAGTAGTTATGAAAAGAGTACAGGAAAATTGGGCTTGAGATAAGAACTGGCTTACAAACAACACCAGTGCTTAGCAATTTGATTTAAAATTATGGTGCTACTTGCTTGAACTGAGGGGATAATACATGAGGTCTTATAGACAATAACTTTATTACTCTTCCCAAATTATCATATTGATGTCTTATTAAAATTTAACTTATAATATTTGTATATTTTGATGTAAAATGCAAAAATGTTTTAAGCAACAGTTATGCATGAGTTATGAGCTAAGTAGTATGTTCCCAATGAGATGAGTCCATAATCAAACAAAGTTATGCAACTAATACTTGTGTCTTTTAGAGATAAGACGATTAGGAATATCAGCATTTACTGATATTATATTAATATCTGACTCAATGGAAATATATAAGTTGTGTACTAATTTCAGTGTTTCCAGTTGTCATGATCCACAATTACAGAGCAGCATAAGATTAAGTATAAAAGTGAAAATAAGTATATATTTATCCCTTTAAACCTGAGCTCACCAACCATTATTACCACACCAAAAGAGAACATAAAATATACCCTATGGATCATCTATCCACCTATCATCTATCTATCTGTCTATCTATTCATTTCTCTAGGCCATTTCTTGACTTTAGATGGTTTAAATTTTTACAGTTTTTTGTCTATCCTAGATATTAGTCCTGTTGGAGGAGTAGTTCACAAAAATTTTTTCCCACTTTATATGTTGTCTGTTCACTCTACTGATTGACTCTTTCTATACTGAAGCTTTCCAGTCTGATATAATCCCAGCTGCTGATTCTTGCTATTATTTCTTGTGCAGTTAAATTTCTGTTTATAAAATCTTTTTCTACATCTGTGTTTTCAAATGTTTTACCTATTTTATCTTCTAGTACACTTAATACTTCTATTTTGATGTTATATCTTTGATCCATTTTGATTTTAATTTAGTATATAGTAAGGGATAAAAGTCCAGTTTCAATCTTCTACACACAGTTTTCCCAACACCACTTGTTGAATAGGCTATCTTTCCTCCAGCACATGTTTTTGGCTCCTTTGTCAAAAAACAAATAGCTGGTCTTGTCTGAGGAGGTTTCTATATCTTCAATTCTGTTCCATGGATTCATGCCTCTGTTTTTGTTCCAGTACCATGCTGTTTCTATCACATTGCTTTGTAGTAGAACTTGCAGTCAAGTATTGCTGGCTGCCTACTTTACTCTTGCTATACAAATTTGCATTTCTTATGCTACGTCACTTCTCACTCCATAGGAACTTTAGGATTATTGTGTGTAGACCAGTAAAGTAGGCTGATTGGGACTGAATTGAATCTGAGTAACAGTTTGGGGAGTATGGGCATTTTGACAATATTGTTTTTGTCTACCAGAAATAGGGCATATCTTTCCATTTTATGATGTCCTCTTCAATATCCTTTTGCAGAGTACTGTAGTTTTCTTTGTAAAAGTCTTTCACTTCCTTGGTAAGGTTAATTCCTGGTATTTTATTTTCCTGATGCTTCTGTGAATGGTGTCATTTTCATAATTTCCTTCTCATCCAGTTCATAATTAGCATACACAAATATGATTTTCATGTGTTCATGTTGTATCCTGCTACATTGCTGAAGTCAGTTATTAATTTTAAGAGTTTTTGGTGGAGTTCTTTGCATCTCCTATATAAAATATCATGTTGTTATGGTTTATGTCTGTGTGTCCCCTCCAAAGCCTCATGCGACCATGGGCAGGCTATTAGAGTTGAATTACTGTGGGTGTGAGAGCTACACCCGCCCTGGGGTGGATACTTTGCATATGTAAGGGAGAGGAAAAGAGTGCTTGAGGACATTCCTCCCCCATTCCGCCCTGGTGTGTGCTTGCAGCTTACCTGTGTGCTGCCGCCCTGAGATGCAGCTCTCTGCAATGTGCCACTCTCCTTATAACCTGCCAAGTACGGATTGGAATTTCCACGAACTGTAAGCGAAATAAACCTTTCCCTCCTTAATTTTGGGCATCAGGTATTTTGTCCCAGCAGGAGAAAAAAGTAACCAAGACAGAATTTGGTACCAGAGGAGTGGGGTCGTTGCTGTGACTGTATCTGACCATGTGGTTCAAGAGCCTTTGGAAATGGCTTGTGGGGAGTGTTTGAAAAGGTTTGGAGGTGTCGCCTGAAAGAGAAGTGCTAGAACACCTTCAGCTGTTCTGTTTGGGAGATTCTGGTCAGAGCTCAGAAGACCA
>NW_004955457.1:4484580-4568474 GCF_000276665.1 Chinchilla lanigera
GGAATTACAGTACATAACGTTAGCCCTGCTGGATTTTGGACTTGCTTTGGTTCCAATGCTCTGTATCCCCCTGTTTGTACCTTTTGGAATGGTACTGCTTATTTTGTGCCATTAAATGTTGGAAGTGTTTAACTTTTCTTTTGTCCAGGGGCTTATAGCTAAGAGTTTGCCTTACATCTTGGAGGAGACTTGGGACTTGGACTCGTTAGCAATGCTGAAACTGTTAGGACATTGGCAACTCTTGCAGATGGACTAAATGCTGTTTGTATGAACGGATGGGCATGAGTCTTTGGGGGGACAGGAGTGGAATGTTATGGTTTCTGTCTGTGTGTTCCCTCCAAAGCCTCATGCGACCATGGGCAGGCTATTAGAGTTGAATGATTGTGGGCGTGAGAGCTACACCCACCCTGGGGTGGATACTTTGCATATGTAAGGGAGAGGAAAAGAGTGCTTGAGGACATTCCTCCCCCATTCCGCCCTGGTGTGTGCTTGAGGCTTACCTGTGTTCTGCCGTCCTGAGCTGCAGCTCTTTGACATGTGCCAGTCTCCCTTGTAATCTGCCAAGTATGGATTGAAACTTCCACGAACTGTAAGTGAAATAAATCTTTCCTTCCTTAATTTTTGGTGTCAGGTACTTTGTCCCAGCAGCGAGAAAAAAGTTACCAAGACACATGTCATCTGCAAATAATAATAATGTGAATTCTTCCCTTCTAATAGATATCTTTTTTCTTTCTTTCTATTGCCTAATTGTTCTGTGTGTTTGAAGTACTATATTGAATAGAAGAGGTGATAGTGGACACCATTATCTTATAGTTGATTTTAGGGGAATTACTTTTAATATTTCTCCATTTAGTATAATGCTGGCTATTTTTTGTCATAAATAACTTTTATCATATTTAGGTAATGTCCTTCTGTACTATTTTTCTTCAGGGTTTTTTTTTATCATGAAATGGTAGTGAATATTGTCAAAAGCCTTCTTGGATCTAAACATATGATCATATGCTCTTTGACCTTGCTACTGTTTATCTGATGTTTTACATTTTTTGACTTACATATGTTGGACCATCCTTGCATCTCTGGGATGAAACTACTCCATCATGATATGGTCTTTTAATAATGTGCTGCATTCTATTTGCTAATATTTTGCTGAGAAATTTTGCTTCTATGTTCATTAAGGAGATTGACATAGTTTTATATTTAGTTGAGTCTTTATCCAATTTTGAGATCAGATTGATAGCAGATTCCATAAATGAGTTTGGGAATATTAAATTCCCTTCAATTCCTTTAAAGTGCTTGAGGAGTGTTGGTGATATAACATCCTTACCCTAGGTAAGATGTGGAAGAGCCAAAGACCAAGGATGAGGAGAACTGAGGGTCAATACTAGAGAAGAGAGGAGTGACTGTATGGGAGTTAAGTTTAGGAAATTTTAAAACATGGAAGGAGTTTACATGTTTGGAGAAAAAGAAAATATGTTAATTATATTATCTTGGGGGTTGAGGTCAAAAACAAGATAAAGAGCTGAAACAAGGGAGCAAATCTAGACAACTATTAAGTTAGAGCCAATGAAATAACAAATACACAAAAGCAGCAACCTAATAAACACAGGAAACCATTAAAAATGTAGCATAACCCACATTACTAATAAATCAAGAAACATATAAAAATATAAATGTATAAGATATCTGATGAGGACAGAGATTAAATTTGCCAATGGGATATTGTGTATGTAATTCCCTAGTAGCTCCTTCACCAGAGAATCTGGTGGCTCATACCCCAGTAACTCCTCTGGTCCTTCCACTGCAATAAACTCAAATTAGGACTTCTTTCTGCCAGGACACAAGCATAGAATCCACTTGCATTCCACAGTAGTTTCCTTTGCCCATTCTTTTTGTGTTCTTGTTATTGTTTCTTTGTTTCTGTTTTATATTTTTTTTGGTTTTTGAGACAGCCTCTCACTATAATTCAGAGTTGGTCTTGAACTAGCTATGCAGTCCAGTCTGGCCTCCTGAGTGCTGGATTATAGATGTGGGACAACACTCCTGGCATCATTCCTTCTTTCTAACATCAGAAATATACCTCTCTGACCTTCAATTTATCATCACATCTTTTGTTCTAACCTCCTGCTGAGAAAGTTTTCCTACTTTCCCCTACCTAGGTATTCCAAGGTTATCTTCACATCTTAATTCCCATAACGTTGTTTATGTCTTTAAAGTCCCTGTTGTAAAATAACATGTCCAGGATCCTGGGGCTTGATGTGAACACCTTTTGGAACCATTATTCTTTTTGCTACAAACTATTGATTTGCCTGTAATATAATTATTGAAAAGAATGGTTTTATATTAATTATTCTGAGAAATTCATCTATTCTTTTTCCTAGTAATCATTCTGGTTCCCTGTAGTCAAAATCAAAAATTGATATATTAGACAAAATAATCTTAATCCATATTTTCATATTTTGTCATATAGAAGGTCACACAGACTGACAAGTATCCTTTAATTTTTTCTGTTTCTACTGTTTATCCATTTCACTGAATTTGCTTATTCCTTTTTCTGAGGTTTCTCATTAAATTTTTGCTTTGGTTAGATTATGGGTTTCACTTTCCTGGCAAAAAGAAAGCTGTGTAACAATTTTTTACTTTACCACCATTATTTCCTAAATGTAGTATCTTTATTGGTATTTTATTCCTTCATCTTAAGTCTTCTAAAAATGCTTCCTCAAAGGTAGTCTTGTCCTTTCCACCAGAAAAAGTATCTTTCTGCTTACACCTGTCCTCACTTCCTCCAACTTAACAATGGCAAAATTAAGCAGATGCTGCATAACTGAAACAGAATAAGTAATTGCCCAGCAGGTAATTGTTTAGCAGTGTAAACTGAACTTATTTCCCAACAGCACATTAGGGAAATTACAGTTTTAGAGGAGTGCTTGAATGTTAGTAGCCAATTCATGCCTCTAAATATTCTATAATCTTTCCATGGATAAAAGATCAGAACTACAAAGGTCGCATACCTGAGTCTGATCATTTTGGCCCCGACCTATTTTCTTTTAGTGAATTTCAGTTTGGCATAATCTCTTGACTTACACTGAGGAATACTGTTTTAGAAAGTATGCACTATTCAATAGTATTTCGTCTTGGGGAACATTTGAAGGCAATATTTGCAACATTTTGTGCTATTTCTACATGAAAACACAAGAGACTATATTTTTCTCTGGACCCAGTATCAACTTATTGCAAAGTTTTCATCTTAGAAATCCTCAGATTTATGCTCCTGATAATATATTTTTGCTTAGACTTACAGAGATCTTTAAGCTGAGAAACATTTTTAGTGCAAATCTGCATACATTTTGTGTAGCAATAATTGCTACCTCCAACTCATCTTTTTTATTCTCAGTTTTCTTCATTTATTTTCTTCTAAGATTTTCAACCATAACCAAATAGTTCTTGTTACTTGAAACTGAAGCATTTCTGATAGTATTTCTGAATATCTATTTCAATATGATTTCTTTTTCAGTTTTCTAACGCATATTTATTTCAATACCCACTGTTTATGATACTTGAATGAGGCCAGAAAATAAAAACATTAACAATTGGAGAGAGAAGGATATTAATTCAGATTCTTTACTTACAAATCATAGAAAGTAAAACTAACTCTGGAAGAATGATAAAAGTACTAATATAATAAAAGGGAAAAACTGTTATTTGAAGACTGACAGAATATAAAGCAAGAATGAAACAAGGATTACACAAGTAATATTTATAGTAGAAACAATCTACCATTGAATTACGTGACCTGCGGCTTATGCTGGTGATTTCAATTCCTTGCTGAAATTTCAAAGTTCAGGGGGAGAATACTTGATTGACCAATCCTGAGCTTTAAGTCTGTATGCTGGAATGTCCTAGAAAAGTGAGCTCACACATTTTGCTACTAGTGCTTTTTCAATTAAGATGCAGACATCTGGTTTCAACCTTCCACTAAGATTACACATATAAGGAAAGAACCCAGTGCTTCAGTAGGAATGAGAAAGAGACTAGAAAATTAAAAGAAAAACAGAGAAAAAGGAAGAAAAATATCTTCAAGTATAGATCAAGAATTTCAGTTATTTTATCACCAATGAAAACATAAAATGTAAAGAAGCTTGAGAGAGAAGTAGTGGAATATTTGTACATGAAACAATCTTTCTCTCCAGTGTAGCCAGGCATGGAAGCTGAGTAGACAAGAAAGAGAGAAAACTGCTATGCTCTTTTGTCTGTAAAACAAGAAGGCTTAGAGTTGGAGAGCTGCATTTACAGAGGTGAAAAGATGAAGCAGGAAAAGCATATGGTTTGGCATCAGAAGGTGTAGATTACATTTTTTCTCTTTTATAAAATGTGTGACTTTCCATTAATTGTTCTCTTTGATGCTCAAGCCCAACAGTACAGAATGGGAACAATCTTCACCTCACAAGCTTGTTGTATTTAATGAATTTATGTAAGCTAAATTATTGAAATACTTAAACTATCATTTTCTTCCAGAAATTGAATCTTTATTTTTGCTTGAGAAGGAAATTCATAATATATAAGAATTATATACATATATCCCTTTACTCAGAACTTTAACCTTAAGAACATTCACAGTAAGGACCACAATCAAAACTTGTATACTTTGTCTTTCACCTACAGAAAGGGTCAGTTGCACCTGTGATGAATTTTGTTGGTTACTATCTCAAATGTGTTGCATTTAAACTTATTTTAAAGATATTTTACAAAATTTTTAACCTCGTTAATTGCAATAAGTACAAAATCAGTAGAATATAATGCTTAATAAAATTTTAGGGGAAAACTTTAAATATGTGATGAAAGATGGAAATACTTGTGAAAATGACTTTGTTAATATCTGTATATATCACAGCAATATACATGCACACAATTTTATAGAAGCACAATTTTCAGTAGCTAAATCTTAGAAACAACCAAATGCCAGTCAACTGATAAATCAATAAAAAAGATGTGGTATTTTTATACAGTGGAGTACTACTGAGCTAGAAAGAAAGATAAACTTAAAGCTTTCATAGGTAAATAGATCTAACTAGAGACCACAATCATAAGTGAAATAAATCAGACTCACATGTGTAAACATACAATCTCTCTAGTGTAAGAAACTAGAAGAGTAAACAAGATCCAAAATGTAAAATAGATATTGTGAAAGGGAAAGAAACTTCTCTAAAGAAAAGAATAACTGAGACAGGGGAAAGGAGAAAAGAAGGATGGGAAAATGTATATATACAGAAGATACGTAAGATAATTATACTACTAATTTTTATTAGTTCATTAAAAAAATAGTTTGTGCTTATATTGTTTGATCAATTTTGCACACCTATATCGTGTAATCTGAGCAACTACTTTGGTTTTTTCTTTTTGTTTTTCTTCTCTTTTTTGGTCTTTTTGAGACAGGGTCTCGCTGTGTATTTCAAGCTGGCCTTTAGCTCACTTTGTAGCCCATGCTGGTCTTGAACTTGCAGTGATCCTCCTGCCTCAGCCTCCTGAGTGATGAGATTACAGGTGTGCATGAGCAACTACTTTGAAGATAACTGTGGTGGATTGACAACTGGTGCTCAAGTTATAATACCCAGCTGAACAGAGTCAGCCTGGCACTTGATGTGGGAGGCCCAACTGAGGATTGTTGCCAACAGCATAAAAGGGAGAACTAGAGAAGAAAAGAAGCTGTTGGGTGTTGTTAGAAGCTGTAGGGAGGTGTTGATTTTAGTGGAGACACTTGTCATGTGGGTTTTCCTGGTAAACGTGACTGTTCTCTTCATCAAAGCAGCTCAGGACCTTACTGTTGCTAAGAAGGGCTCTGGTTCATTTTGGGGAAGCTCTGGTCCTCACTCTGAGTACTGCTTTCTGGCTCTAGACAGGAAGATCTTGCACTGCTCAGTCTCCTGGAAAAGCTTGTCACCTTGGATTTCCTGATGGGAACTTGGCTGTTCTCATAATTGGAGGACCTTGGGATCTCACTGTTGCTGAGAATGGTTATGGTACTTTTCAGGGGAGCTCTGGTTCTTACTTTGAGCATTGCTTCCTGTCTTCAGTGCAGATCCCTCAGCCTGCTAGCACAGATCCTTCATTCTGTTGGCACAGACTTCTAGCTTCCACCACTGACATTTGGGTCTTCCCAGTGCAGATCCATGAAACAGGCCTGCATGAGACATCGTCATGTGCCCTAGGCCCCAAGTTGGACTCATGCAAGACATTATCATGAAATCCAGGCCCTCAGCTGAATTCTTTGGTCTATAGTATGTGGACAGATTTCCTGCACTCTCTTTGTATATGGTTCTTCGGGTGACTATTATAAAATAATTCTATAAAATATGTTTCCTGTATTGCATTGTTTCCCCTTGCAATGCCCCAAGCTACAACAATAACAATATGCAATATATTAACATTGTTAACTTTTTACTATATTGTTTTGAAATTCTGTATCATTGTTTTCATTGTTTTCCTCTCTTTAAAATAAAATTTGAAGAAAAATCTGTACAGTATGCCATAAACCCCAATCTTACTGATTTCCTGTTTTGATTCCTAACAATTATTCATAAATAACATGTAGGTATCTTTCATACTTCTTCTAGCTTCCCACCTCAAGGCAGATGCTTTATTTTTTTAAAAATGTGGGTCCCAGATTCATTATAACTGTCTCAGACATGGAATGTGTACTGTATTACATGGTGTCAGTTTATCTTGATTGCTTTTATGGCATTTCTGCATCACAGAGGAGAAAGTGGGGACACCATTTTCCAGAATCTCTTCTTCATCTGGTTTTAGGGTACAGCCTGCTACTGAGACATCTGCATGAAATCTAGAAAGCAGGTGAAATGGATAGATCATTAATCCGGAGACAAATGTGGACAGACTTGTGTGATGTCTGTGGCTGCAAAGGAAGCAACCTTCAGCCCAATTCCATATGTGTTAGCCATCAGTACTGTGAACCAGAATTGCAGGTACCGCTGTTCTTACATTTAGTTCCCTACATGGTTCCCGTTCTTTATGCCTTCTGATTTTACACCCAAATATAAACTTGTACATTGGGAATAAAGAGATTTCTTTTTTTCTTGACTGTAAATAAAGTTCTCTTTTTAAAAATGGAAGAGCTGACTATTATTTCAGCAGTAAGAAAAAGTCCTTAGCAACAAATAAAATTGCAGCCAAAAGTAGCAATCACAACTTACTCTAAGATTCTTTTCCTGAGAGGATAAGTTCAGGTGGAGTCTGGAAAGATGAACTTTATGCAGCTCCTCACGATGGCTCTGATGCAAATGGTCCAAGATTACAGTTTAAAAGAAAAACAAAACAAAACAATAACGTTGAGCCCTATTGCGGGTTAACTGCATAACACTTTATGACTTATCATTCATGTAGCCATTCAAGGGAATGTGGGCGTGAAACATCTTAGAGCAGCTTGACTGCAGCCTCTAAGGACAGGGCATATTGTGCCCTGTTACATTGGTGATAAAAGTTTTTTAAAAATTCAGACATTTCTTGGATTTTCTAGACTTTGTCTCATCAAGCTGGGAGGAAAGAGAAGTTGGAAAATTATGAATAATAAAACTGAAATATAAATAAAAGGATATATTTTTGGGATTTCTAGAAGTCTTTGAAGATAGAAGTAGATGTCTCAACCTCCTACCACATGCCACAGTGCATAGACGTACTGGAGGAAAAAAAAAGAAAATCTCTAATTTGAAATAACCTTATGTGACTTATCTTTTAACACAGTAATGCTGCATGACAGCCACAAAATAAGTATTTATTATAGCTCCTAAATCTACAGTTCAGCTGGGAGCTTCTGATGACTCAGGCCAGGATCAACTGATCTTGGCTGGCCAGTGTCATAGGTCTAGGCTAGCTAGTGAGTTTGTTCAGAGCTGGTTGACTCAGTAGGATCTCAGCTCTCTGGTCTGTGATCCACACAGCTCTTTATCCTCCTGTATTATAGCAGGGTTTATTTTCTTGGTAAAGTTAAGACAGAATACCTGAGAGAACAGAGTAATATGCAAGCCCCGTGGAGGATCATGTTTAGAACCAACATATACATATTCCTCCTTTAATAACCTACCAGCTTGGGCTGGGGATTTAGCTCAGCGGCACAGTGCCTGCCTGGCAAGCTCAACGTCATGAGTTCAATTCCCCATACTGGAAAAAAACCAAAAAAATGAATAAATAAATAACCTACCAGCTTAACAACAGTTCAGACTTATGACCCACTGCTGGGAATTACCACCAATTTTTTTTTTGTTTTTTGGTACTGGGAATCAAACTCAGGACCTCACATGAGCCAGGCAGGTGCTTGTACTGCTGAGCTATATCCCTGGCCCCACCAATTTTTTTTAATATAGTTCTGTACATCTTATTTGTAAAGCCTCAATATCTTTTTTTGATGAGTACACCTTGTTTATACAGCACTATAAATTTTGCTCATTTTACTGTACTGTAGTTTTAAGTTCTGTTGTACATTACTGTATGTAAGAGTTATGCAAATAAAAGCAAAGCCACCAGCTGGGGGTTCCTTTGATCTTTTCTTTGTTCTGAATATTGTAATGTATATAATACATACAAATCCTCATTTAGCTATCAATTAATTTAATGACCTAGTCATGGGAATGTCATTCAGACCTTAAAGAAGGAGTTCCTGTACTGTCATTGGCAGCACTTTTTTTCTGCCAAATCGAGCCACAAAGCCATCTTAGAAGTAGAGGTAAGGGAATACCCCTCATCATGGGAGAAGTTGAAAAGATGTTGCTAAGGGCATGGATACAAGGAAGAGCGCTTTTTTAACCTGTATAGCTTCGTCCAGATGGATCATATTCTGCCAACAGAAAGAAGCTCTCACCTGGACTGTAACCCTTATCTCTTCTCTATGTTGTATTTCCTTGCCAATAATCTGGAAAACAGATGTCTTCCATATGCATGGCCACGATTTAATGATGACTTTCCTGTTCAGATAAACAACAACGAGAACAACAACAGTAGCAACAACAGCAAAACAAGATGAGAGGGAACAGCACAATATACTCCAAGTCCTCAGTAACACATAGGGAAAGAGAGAAGCATAACACTGTCCAGGTTTTAGCGTGAAGGTGACAACTACAAATGCCAATAATTCATGGGCGGTATCTGAGTGGGCCTTATCAATGCCTAGGAGTGAAGAGGCCAAGTTTTGTTTTGTTTTGTTTTGTTTTCATAAATTCCAACCTTTAAAAAATGTGCAAACTTTATTGTCCTGTTTAAAATTCAAAGATAAAATGTAGGAGAGAAGAAAGAAAAAGAAAAGAATAGAAATGAAAACTTCCCCATAGTAATGAAAAAGAAATTTCTGATTCTGCCTAAGATTGCAGTTTCTCATTCCTATGGAAAGTAAGCCTTTAAAACTCTGGAAGCGACTGAAGAAAGTAAGTGATCTGGTAAATGCTGTCCAACGATACTAAGTTAGGAGTAAAGTACATAGTTCTTACCTACCAGACTATACAGTTAGACCCACAGCCTAGACTTTAAACATTAGTGAAATTCTTTCATTCTGAAGCATCAAGTGTTCAAATGGCTTGGTTCCATTCTAGCATTGTCTTGGTTACTTTTTTCTTGTTGCTGAGACAAAATACCTCATGCCCAGAATTAAGGAAGGAAAGGTTTATTTAGCTCACTGTTTGTGGGGGATTCAGTCTATAATCAGCTGCCTCCAAAGCAGGGTGGCAGGGTACAAGGGCAACACTTCAAGGCAGCACAAGGAAACAAGCCTCTTTTCCTCCCTTATATTGTAAACAGTCTACACCCACCCAGGGGGCATGTACCACTCACATAATCTCCATTTCCTCTGCTTGCACAGCCTCAGGAGGTGCACAAGTAGCACCTTGGCCCCTTGGACAGTAGCTTATTTAACCTTCTAAACTTCTCACACTGACACAATGAACAACATCCTAGAGCAGGAAGGGTGTGTAGAACCGCTGAGTTACTTACTTAAGCGTCTAGACTCCTCAGTTTGACACAATATATCAACCATAACAATCATATAACTCTCTAAAGCTGCCCCCATTTTTACTAGTACAAATACAATCTACTTTTCCTAAAAGGGATCTTTGGTAGTGAAGTTCCTTCCTCAGAACTTCCACATTATTCTGGCAATAGAATGCAGTACATACTAAAAACAAAGTGAAAGACAAACCTTGTTATTTTAACACACTAGTATTTATTTCTAGTTGTGCAAATCCAGTATACCTAGAATCAAGACATTTAAAAATATTTACCTCTGCTGCTATCAATGGCCTTTTTATTCACACATTCCTTTTCTTCTGTTCTGAGTTATATCTTCCTAACTTTATACCATTGACTTACTCTTTTATGCTGGCAAATTAAGTAAGTTAAGCATGATATTGCTATGGCTAGTGCATAGATGTCCCACCAAAGCCTCATGCACTCCTAAATGGGAGGAAGGGTTTTCCAAAGGCTGGATCTAGAGTGTGTGATTACTAAATCAATCCACTGATTGGTATGGCTTAGTTCTGGGTAGGATTAAGGGTCTGAGTACTACACCTCTCCCCCAGGGTTGGTGGCCTGCATAGAAATAAGGGGCACAAAGAAAGCTTATGTACTTTCATATGCCTGCCCTACCCTCCATGGACTACTCCTCTGCCCTGCCCCTCTGCCATGCCACCTTACCTTGGAGCCAGCCGTCTATGGACGGAAACCTCTATAAACTGTGAGCCAAATAAACCTTTACTCCTTTAACTTTGGGTGATGGGCAGTTTGTCTCAGCAATGAAAGAAAAATAATGAACACAAATATTAGTTAGCATATAACAAATAACAGCAATAGAAAGTATGTGGCTCTTCCTTTTTTGTACTGCTTTTTCCTGTTTTATTTCCCCTACCCCAAAAGTTCTCACTCTATTCTTTATCCTGCCATTCTTGCTTTCCTTTATTTTTACAGCTAATATGAAGAAGAAGCATGGGGCAACAAACTTTGCACAAAACAGTATGCAGATGATAAAGGCAAGAGGATTACAAATTTGAACCCAACCTGGGCAACATTAGTGAGACCCTGTTTCAAAAAAGGGGAGGTATAAGCACCTCGTGAAGGGTCTTTGTTCAATCCCTAGTACCAAAGGAAAAAAATAAAGGAAAATATTACCATAATTTTAATCTACAAAGTCTTCACTAAGCTTTTACCTTCCTTCAAATGATGCCTTAAAAGAACAAAACATGACAGAAAATATTTAGTTTGCCTCCCAATCTCATGTCACTCTCAATATTTTCTCTGAATATTTGGCAAAAGGTGGAAAAACAGTCACTTCATGTGGTTCTGCTCTTGTTCTTACTCATCTGTACCCTCAGACTATAAGAGGAGACAAAGTAGTCTGGTCCAGCTTCCAGTTAGCTATCTAATATTTCAAATTAATAAACATCTTAGTAGTCCATAAGGATCCTTAAATCCATAAAACAAAAGTGCATCTTGCAATCAATTGCATATTAGATTCATTAAGACATAGTATTAAGCCTACCAATTCTCATTGTCTATGTCTCCAGTAGAATCCCTCAGTGATATTATCGGTGAAGCAAGATTGCTTTGCATCAAAGCAAGGAGTTGTGAAAGGAACCTGCATACTGACTTAAAGAAAATGTGTGGTTAAAAAAGTGATACTTGGAAATGTAAATTATGTATAAATAAGTAAGTAAGATTTTACTTAAATTGTAAATTTGGAACCTAATGTGTGCTTGATTAATCTGGCGGAGTTTGGTTTAGATATTGTCTTGGAAAGTGTATGTGGCTGATACATTTCTAAGAGTTCTGGAATAGAGATTCAGCCTGTTCCCCCACTACAATGCTCATGCTTTAATACATAGAAGACCCTGGAGGAAGAGATAAGTAATTCTGGATAGTTTCATCAACACTGATGAGAAGATATGCATTAGCCTCAAACAAATAGGGTGAGATCTAACACAGCTTTCTAGTTACTTAGACATTGCAGCATGATCTTGTACCATCATGTGAGCTCATCTCTGTATTGCAAATGGAACCTGTTTACACCTCTGTCAGAGATTACAATCAGCTGATTCCTCCATGGGTGGCAAAAAATGACAAGAGGGGCTGTCTATCCCAAACTCAGATTTAACAATATTATGACATTATAGTATGTAAAACCCCACACATACTATATTTAGAAAGGAAGTCCTAACTTTAGAGCTTGCAGAGCTAGACGCGGAGACAACACCTGTTATGTCAGTAGTATCAACTGAGAGGGCTTGTCTCAGAAGGGGTGTGGTGCTCGGATGTAAAAGTGCAAAGAGTGTGGGTTCAATCGTCAGTACTGTACATGCACACAAGTTATATATTTGTACTTTCTTGAAGGAGGCTGAGAGAATGAAATAGATCTTTCTTTGTGAAAAAAATGTATTACTGTTTATTTTATTCAAACCAGGTCTTATTTTTCCCTCCTTCAAACTATGCCTAACACTCGTGTGTTAAAATCTGACTGCTGAAGATGGATCTTTAAACATAGCTTGAGGTTACTCCTCAGAAACTGCTGACTTCACTGAAATAAAAATAAAAACTATAACTGCTGAAATAGGAGCAACTATTCCTCCGAATACTGCCTTGATGTCATTGGGGGAAAATTTAAAGTGTATATGACTCTGAAAAGATTCTGGTAATATCAAAATATAGGAGTGTGTAACTCTGGTAAGTAATAAAAGTCTTCCAGATCCTGACATGCATTCACAGCCTTTGCACAGTTTTCCTACTTCATTTTATACACTGTAACAGAGTAATGGAGCTCTTCTAAATCCTCCCGGTTTCTGTCTCATTTTATATTCTTATAGACATCTTCCCCTGATTTCAAGCTTTAGACCTTCCTATGTAGCTTCACAAAGTCTGCCCTCAGATTCAGTCCCATAATTATCATCTTGAGCACACTGAGTGTTACACATTCAGATTTCAACCTGATGTATTCAGATAGAAACATGATCCTGTTCAGTGTGGGAGAAAATCACTGGCTAGAGACCTGATGACCATGATCATAGACAGAAGTACCTCCCCCAGGAAATATGGAGACATGTAGATCTTAGTAAGGAGTTGGGTCACAAACTTGGGCAAGACTAACACAGATGCTATAATGTGACAGTGTTTGAAATGCCATGCATAAATTCTGGAAAACACCTTAAAACGTTTTCTTCCCTGTAGAATACCCCACAGGGCAAGACATATATTATAGCAGATTTTTGGTTGTTAGTTTATTTGATCCTTGACAACATCAACATATCTAAAATAAATCACTGACAAATCTATAATGTCTGAAAAAATATAATGAGGTCATTTCATGAATTGCTAGACTCACTTTTCTTCTTTTGTTCTCAACACTTTGTACTGCTTCTCCAACATCTTCGGTTGGCTGACTGATTACAGAACTCTTTCTACGGCATCAAAACCCAAATTCCTCTGATTGCTGAAGGAAGCAAAACTCACCAACAAACAAATGCAAATGGCTAAATTCAACTAAAATTCATTCTCAGCCACCTGCACATCCTAATATTAACTTCTCTAACTCTAGATCAGAATGATTTATCAATCATAGGTAACAAATATACACAGGATGGTTTATAAATCTTTCTTTAAAATCAAACATAAGAAACTAATTGCTTCCCAAGCCCTTTAAGGATGTTTGAGATGGCTAGGAAATCAAACAAAGTATAACGGATGTCCTAACTCTGTTTAAATCATGGTTTGGACGAGCTCAAGCTGAGGAAATAGGAGTGTTTTCTCCTTCAGAAATGGTTTATGTTCTCTACTTGACATATTCACTGCAACAAAACCAGAACAAGTTTACGACTTCCTCCAACAAGAGAACTTAGAGGCCCAATAGGATTTAGTTCTCATAAATGGAGTTATGTTTGGTGGGCTAGTCAGGGAAACCATCAAAGAGTTTGTGGAGGAGATAAAATTTGTGCTAAATCACAACTATTATACTTAGCAACAAGACCTACTACGTGGGAATCAATGTTGTTTGTGCAGTGTAGCAGATGAATACAACATTTTCTTCTCCAATTTCTCATTGACTTGTGTGGAGTTTGTTGGCTACAAGGAATCCATGACTTAAGAAATGAGAATATCGCTAGTGACCATGAGAGCATAAAGTTGCATTTGCTCAACGTTGTATAATGTCATATTTTTCTCTGGCTCTAGAAGCAAGTTGGCAGTCCCCAGAATGACTAACATTGAATTTCCTGGTGCACTGTTGACTTGCTGACCCAAAGGCAGATATAATTTCAATTTAAATATGTAAACATCACTTTCACAGTGAGGTCAAGAGCTAGTATTCATACTCATAAGTTTCTAATAGTCTGAGGTCAAGACATCTTTCTGTAAAACTCTTAACAAAGCACCAACAGTAAAGGAGGATTGTTTTCTTGATTTTGCACTGCAGTATCCCACGTTTTAAATAAGTAGTTGCAAGTATTTTTTTTTCAGACATTGCGTTATGGTTTGTGTCTAGATGTCTCCCCAAATCTTCATGCAGTCATATGTCAGGCTTTTTCAGAGATAGTTGAATCTAGAGTTTCTGACATTGAGATTAAAAATGTTTGATTACTAAATCAGTCCACTGATTGGTTTGGCACTGCCCTAAGTCAAGTAGCCTAGATAAAAGTATGAAGAAGCAGAAAGAGGCCACTAATGTCCCTTGCTTGCTTGGCTGCCTTCTGCCTGCCATGGACTGTTTCTCCTCTGTGATGCCCTCTACCATCCAACCCCTGCCTGGGAGCTAGACAACAATGGACTGAAACCTCTACAGACTATGTTCCAAATAAAATTGTCCTCCCTTAACTTTGGGTATAGAATATTTTGTCTCAGCAACAAGAAAAGTGTGTATGACACATGATCTCACTAAGCAATTCAGGCTGGCCTTGAATTCACTATGTAGCCCAGGCTGGCCTTCATCTTGTGATTCTCCTGCCTTAGCTTCCAAAATGCTGAGATTATAGGTGTGCATCACCACAACTGACATAAAAGCATTTATTCTAAAGAAAAGGTTAATAAACTTTGGCTCTCATGATAAATCCCGCCTGCCACCTGTTTTCACAAAAAAGTCATATTGTAATCCAGCCTTGCTCATATGTTTACCTATAATACGTGAGTGGTTTTGTGTACACCAGCATAACCAGATAGTTCTGTTACATACAATTCATAATGCAAGACCTAAAATATTTACTATATGTCTCTTGCAAGAAAAAAAAGTTTATCAACTCCTGATCTAGAAGTGGGACATGTGACTCAAAGCCCTGTGCAGAAGTCTCAGAGACATAGACAGCTTCCAGCCAGAAGTGCTGTCTAAGTCAGCAGCTGCAAAACTGGGCTCAGCCAGCATGACTGCCAGCAACAGCAGTCACTCTTCTTGCCGAGATCCAGGGCCTTTTTGCTGTCTGATCCATGTGTCACCCTTGAACCGTCACACTGTGGATTGCAGCATTGTGTGCTTCCATTTGCAGTCTCCTATGAGCTGGCTTCCACCAAGATTGAGAAAATAAAGGTACAGGGAAGGAGAGGGAGACACAAGTCTGAGTATTTCTCCGCTGCTCAGAGCTCAGTAGTATTGTACACGTGAGGAAGCAAAGCTACTCTGCCTAGCAATAGCAGCAGCTTCAAATTCTTGCTCAGCTGCCAGGGATACCGTGCAACAACCAGGCTTAGTGTGGGATGCATTTAAATCACCTATGGAGAATTCTTAGAAATTCTTACTGAGTAACAAGATTCTCATATGAGCTTTAGAGAATTTGATGTCCATGAGACTCAGGCAGAAATATTAATGCGACTTCAAATAAACCCAAGGAGTGGTAAAGCCCGGGTCATACGGGTTATGAAAAAGATTCATTGTGAACTGTAGCACTCCTGATTTGTCATTATGTGTACAGTAATACCATCCACTGTTTTCTTCTAGAAGTGAATAATTTACCATTTCTTTTTCTAGGAAAAGCAAAAGGAGAAATGGAAGAGATTTCAATCCGATGATGTTTTCATTATTGTTGCTAAGGAGACACATAAACTTTCAAACTTGAGTGCTCCTTCTGAGTTCTATTTTGGTAAGGTTTATGAGAGCTATAGAGGCCACTATAATTTAAACTCAGAGTTTGATGGGAATAGTCAGCCCTAGTTAAATGCCATCAATAGCTAATGCAGTTTGGACAGTTTAATTATGTACTTGTCTGAACACTTGTCACACTTCCGGTGACTTCAAAGTAATGTAGCTGTCTTGGGCACTAAAATTTTGCAAAGTGTTTTATAATCATTTTTATTAGCTCTTCTTCACATTATATCACTCCACGAGACATGAGGAGGTTAAGTAATTTGACCAAGACTAACCTGAACAGACAGGAAAAAAGATTGAGAACTAAAACAATTAGCTAAACAGTTCAAGTCAGATTAAAAATGCATCTTTTTATTGTTATTTTTAGACAGAGAGGGAAGGAGGAATCAGAATGGTTTACATTACTAATTATCTGATAATCACCTACACTGTGAGAACAAGATCAAAATTCATGATCCCCAAGTCAGGGTCAAAATAGTGGGTTTCTTAATGCTATGCTTTTAATTGAAAGTATGGACTCTGCACTGTATTCAAAGATTCTATCAGTTCACAGTATCTTTGGAGTGTTGCATATTTATATCACCACCTAGTGGACTGACTTATAATAAAGGCAGGCATGTGGGTTGGGATGGGAAAGGTGAGGATAGAGACTCTTCCTCCAGTCATCCTTTTATGGACACCAGACCCCTCTGTTATCTCACCTCTAGTGTTGAACCTGAAAATATTGTCCTGAATCTCAACTCCCAGAGCAGGAAGTTCAGAATCATGTTATTAACAGACATGTCTTGCCTCCTCAAGGAGAAACAGATAAATGAAGTTCCCAGTGGCCGGGGAAACATGAACATATGCTAAAGTCATTAATGGCTGTGTTGCTTCTGCTTAGCAGCAAGGTATAATGACACAACTGATTTGCTTTTTCTGCATTATGAGGTGTTAACAAGGAGAGTAATTATGGCACAGAAGAAAGGGATGGCAATATTATTTACATTAGAAATAAGGGCACATTTACTGCAAAATGTATGTTTTCTACTAGAAACAATAGAATTAATAGAGAATCAATTTGATATGCATATTAAGAGATGCATCTACATGCTGTTTGTATGCGTGTTCGTTCCCATTGTATTATCATTACTTATGGAGAGAGTTGCCCGTGCTTTAAAAAGTGACTCATATTGGTATGTTTCCAAGTTAAAACAATTTTTTCAGGGTCATTTCTGAAGGATAAATTTCTGAAATCTAATATTCCTCATATGTCCAAGGTACGAAAAGTTCATGCCTTTGCCTTGAGAGACAATGGTGTCCTTGTAACTGACAAGCATCTTGAAAAGGAATAAACTTCTTTCTGTTGAATCAGCCTCTCTGTAGCTATACAATTTCTCCAGGTTTGTGATTAGATTGAGTAGTACAAAGAATAACTGAAGGTATAGTCTATGTCCCTTAAACTTTTCTAGCCATTAGGTGAGCCAATAAAGGAGGCAAATCCTTAATATTAACCTGTAATTATTGGAATCTTTTGATAAATAAATAATTTCATATTGGAAGTGTAGATATAGCTATTTTGCTACATTAAATTGGTATTTTACATACATTTTTCTGTTATGCTTAATACTCTTTTCTAATTATTATTAATTAGTTAAGCATGTTAAGAGATACAGGAAAGGGAGGGAAAATAAAAATGAAAAAGGTGTTATATGTATGTATACCAACTTCCCATGGTGAATCTATTCATCATATATCTCAAACATGTACTAATAAAAAAGAAATAGAAAACTATTGATGTCCTAGATATTATCATATACTTGAAGGGCATGATGATGCTAGGACTTCAATAACAAAAAAATCATATATGAATATCATTTTCCTTTTCAAAGAAATACCTAAATTATTCACTTGATTTAAAAGTCAAAAATAAACATGATTTTAAAAATACAATCAAGAAATATCATACTCAAAAGTGAAATAAATTAGACTCACATGTGTAAACATCATATTATCCCTCCTGGTGTGAGAAACTGAAAGAGTAAATAAGGTCTAAAATGTACAATAGATATTGTAAAATGGGAAGAAATTATTTGAAAGGAACTAGGATGAGGGAAAGGGGAAAGGAAGAGAAAAGGGAGAAAAATGCAAGTTAGAGATACTATTATTGTCTCTTCTGTGAAGAGAAGAGTTCATTGAAAAGGATGGTTTGTGCTAATATTTACTGGAGAAATTTTTATGTCCATACCTTGTACTCTGAGTAACTAATTTGAAGATGACAATATGCAATGTATTAACTATTGTTGTTCTTCTAATATTTTGTTATGAAATTCTGTTTTACCATTTTCCATAAAATAAAAAAGAAATATGTGATGATTATAAATTATACAAAACTGAAAATTTTAAATAAGGTTAGACATCAGACAGACGTGTTCTACTCAATATTTCATTTTAATGTTTTAGTACAAAATAAACCCTAAAAGTGTCCACTTCTGGCTGGAACTGCAAAATGGTTGAATGACTCTCCTTGGAGACCTGATGTGTGGATCATAGATAGCCTGTATTTGAGCCCTTACTTGGCAGAGGTAGTAAAGAATTCTTTGGGATCTCTGCCTCTGGACAAGAATGACTTTCACAAAAGCACCACTTTCATAACCTAATCATTGCCCCAAAGCCAGATCTTCAAAATCTTCACATGGAGGAGAAGGTATTAGCACATCAGTTCTTAGTAGGGAAATCGATGCTCAGTCTATAAGCACCAACTGTACCTCTTTCAGTGCTCAGTCCTTCAAACCATCCTCGCTTTTCACACATGACAGAACAGAGAGCAAAATCCCCACTCTGCGATTTACAAATCCCAAAGTTACAGAGTTGCTGAGCATAGTAAGATAGTTACTGTTTTATACTAACCAATTGTAGAGTAGTTTTCCACACAGCTAGAGAAAACCAGCATATATGCTTGACATTGCTGATTCATGAGCCACTGAGGACTCCGGTCCAAGTCAGGTTAATCTGAAATTTCTTCACCACTGGCTCAGGATTAATTTTTTTCAGGTCTGTTAAATCTTTCATCACTAGTAAAGCCATGATTTCTTTCTTTTTTCTTTTAAAGAGAAAAAATAAAAATGATACAGAAGAATTTCTGTGGTCTCTTTTTCTGTGCTGCCAGTCTTTCTGGGTTTAAGTTTTGCTTTTGCTTTAGAGCTGTATCTAAAAGATGCATAGTAGATATGTGTCCAGAGTGCCATTTTTACCTGGAAATCTACTATAATTTTATTTGTAAGCATTCAATCATGCTTAGATGCACTGCACAAAACTGAACTCTACTTTGAAGTGCTGTGAGGTTATTCTGTGTCCTTTTGGAGAGGTTGGGTACATTTGTGACCAAAGAAACCTTCTCTGATAGGTATTGGTGCTGGCCATCTTATACTATTACTTATGGAAGTTAATAGCCAGGAATATCTTCATGTGAAATATGTCTGATGTGAGAGATATATTATACCTCACAGGATTATTTTGATTTCTAAATAACATACTGAAAAATGTAACAACAATGTCAGGGTGGTGTGCACCTCCTTGTCAATTCATTTCTTCTAGAAGACAAAGCACCCCAAGTAGTATATAATATTCATTCATGCATTCATTCAAAGTACTGGGTTGAACCCAGGCCCTTTCCATTGAGCTAAATAACCTGCCCTTTTTTAAAAAAAACTAAAATTCATTTTGAGACAAGTTCTCATTAAGTTGTTCAGTCTGGCTGAAACTTTCAAGCCTCCTCCTTCAATTAGTTTCTCTCATGAAACAGAGTCATGAAAGCAGAACAGAAATGCCTTCATCCCATCGTTCCCTGAAACCTTGCTCTTTGAGATCAGACTTAACTCTTTGACCTGACAACAAGACCTCCACCACTTAAGCCCATTCACGGAATTTGCACTTAAATTTCATTTCCTTCCTGAAACTCAGGTTTTGCCTTTTTCAAAGGGCCTTTTAGTAGGTAGTCTTTGACCATCTTTTTTAATTCAGCTCAGGTTTTATGTCTTTTTTTAAATCAGATTTTACTGGTATATTTTTACATATATATGTAATGATCACAGTTCATCACAGAGAATTTATAGCTGTACATGATATGTTATTTCTTTTTTCCAGTTCCCCTTTGTTTCTACTTCTATTTTTTCCTCTTTTTGTTCTGCTTTTTCCTTCTCCTCCCCTCCTTGTTCCCCTTCCCATGTGCACATCTTTTTTCCTATTTCACAGTACATATTATGCATTTTAGTCCTTATTTATACTTTTGGTATCTCACACCAGAGAAACAATGCAGTATTTACACATGTGCATCTAATTTATTTCACTTGAGTATGATTTCAAGTTGTCTTTACTTACCTGGGAATGTATATTGTATAAAAAATCCACATCTTCTTCATCCGTTCACCAGTTGATGAGCATTTAGGCTGTTTCCAAAATTTGGCTATCACAAACTGTGCCACTATAAACATGGATGTATGTATATCACTGTGTTTTAATACTTGCAGGAAGATACCAAGACAGGGAATATCTGGGTCAAATGGAATCAGAACCTCAAGTCCTAGCTTTTTGAGGAAACTTCACACTGATTTCCACAGTGTTTGCACAGTCTACACTCCCACCAACAGTGGAGAAGTGTTCTGCTTTCCTCACAGCCCTGCCAGCATTTGTTGTTGGTTAATTTCTTGACAATACTCAATCTTTTCAAGGTGTGATGGAATCTCAGTATTGTTTTAATTTGCATTTTGTGCATGACTGATAATGTTGAACATCATCATATATTTCATATATTTATTTGTTATTTCCATTTCTTCATCTGAGTAGTGTCTATTCATTTCAGCTGCCCATTTTGGGCTGGATCTTTAAATTTAGGGAGTCTGATTATTTTGTGTTCTTTATATATTCTAGATAGTAATCTTGTGTCTGAGGAACAGTGGGCAAAAATTCTTTCCCACACTGTGAGCTGTCTCTTTACTCTGTTGGTAGTTTCTCTTGCTGTGCAAAAAGTTCTATTTCTTTCAAGCAGTCATATATGGTGGCATCAGAAGAGATCTTAGTTGTGTCAGAAGTTCTAGGTTTATGAACTGGCTCCTTACTTAAAGTTCTGGTTTATTTCCTGTGATGTATTGTGTAATTCATTATCATCTCTGATTGTTGGGATTCTTATTACTCACCAGTAAGTGGAAATAATAATCCTTTCCTCAATAATCTTTTTTGATGAAAAAATTAAAACATAACATAAAAAATTAAAACTTAAAACATAAGTCTGTTAAAATATTGGTACCACATATAATGAGTTTTTTAAAGACTCAGTCGTACAGGTACCAGTAACAAGTGTCTAGATATTTATGCTCTCAATATCCACTTCATATCTGGCTATGTTTTATAGTTTCACCTTTTTAAAATTTCTTTTCCCCAAAACTTTCATGTAGACCTGTTTTATTTTGAGTGTCTTTAGAAGAATTTGGTCAAAAATGCACATACATTTTAAAATGTGTACAATTATGTAACTAAAGAAATATCATTATCCTATATATCTTATTTTGAATTCTACTGATATTCATATTCCTAGATCTTTTTTATACTAGGTCACCATTAAGAAAACTCATGCAGCTCAACAGATATGTATAAATGTTTACAAATATTTATCATGTAGCCTTATAATTACCTTTTAAATGCATTTTATGAGTCCTGTATTTCCAAATTAATTGTCATCATTGAAGACTAGAGAAATTGTACCTTGTATTTTTAAAAACTCTCATCAATTTGTAAATGTTGCAATCCAATCATTTTGTAAATTCATACAAGATATCTTGGCAAAACATTTTCTAGTACAATTTTAAGTAGGGAGTTGGAGGTGGAGGCCATAGGTCATCTGACAGTTCTACCACTAATGACTCAATGTCACACTAATCAGTGGTTTCTCTATTTTCATGTATGCAATTTCCTCCAACTTCCTACAAAAACATACTCTTTCCTAAACATGTTCTAGTGTTATATTCAAATATTTATTTCTACCTCTTTGAGTCACATTCAATGATATACAGTTGCCTGAAGTATTTGCTTATTTATTCCAAAATCATATTCAGAACAACTGCCTGGGTTTGTCTATACTTGTTCCACTGAAGCTTAAATTGAGTGTTGTGATTGATCTGAAATTTTAAAACAAAATTGTAGCAAGCAAAAGTTGGAAAATTAACCACAAAATACTAGATAAAGGAAGAAAAATCTTCTGTTTCAACAGCTAACAGCAGCCCTTACTAATCTAATGATACACATTATCTAAATAGCTCTGAAGAGGACTAGAGTTGATAATTCACGGAGTAATGTTTTAAACACTTACTTTGGAGCTAATTCACACAGAAATTGAGAATTGACAGAAAATGCTCCTATGTTTATCTATGAACAATGAAAACCTACAATCAAAATAATCTCAGATTCTTTTTATACGATATAAATGTATGATATTCACCTTTTCAGTTGGATAGCCCTGAAACTGTTTTCTTCTCACAAAATGTATTATATTTTTCTTGTTGCAACAGTCAGAATGGAGAGGTTCAATCTCAAAATAAAGGCTGTGTAAAAAAATATTTTCAGTAATTATTTGTCCTATAAATGGCCCCGTCTATCCAATATTGTGGGAAAACATTTTCAGCATTCACGGACTTGTTTGCAAGAGGTGATATGCAAATGCAGAGAAGCATAAATTCCAGGGCACAGGCCCATTGTTATGACCCTGTTAGGACACTCGCCTTAATTGTGCCACCCTCTAGGCTTAAATGGATTATAATACAATACTCTAATTCAATTACAAGTGCATCTGCAGAACGAAGTAATTTTACCTTTAGTGTTGATAACTTGTTCTGTAGCTTTGCATATTTCCTGTCATGATCCTCTTTGTGCACTGTCAACTGTGTGAATATTCTCACAACAGCGATTCATTTTAAACTATCAGCCCCAATGTTTACTTCATGATTGGAGCATTGAACATGAAGAAAATAAACTACACTCTTCTCTTGTTGCACAGTTTAGATGTGAGCTTCTTCCAGAACAACTTTCGTGTAATTGATATCTTGTTAAAGGATAGTGCAAATATTTTTTTCTATCAATATTTAACAGAAAAGAATTTGACTTTGAAGTCTGTCCACCAATAATTAATACTCATATTGATTTTTTTAGATGAAAGCATCTTGTATTCATTTTGTTGACAGAATGATATGAGATGAAGTAGGAAATGCCTTTTGACAACCTTAATATGTTTTCATTCTGGGGAGAAACACAATCTGCTACCTGTCCAATCAATTATGTAGACAAAATAAATTTCATCACAATTCTGACAACAAAATGCTAAGTTGGTTAAATTATTCTCTCCACAAAATGAATTAACTTAAAAATCCTTTTGTCCACAAAATAGATTCAAGCATTTACTGAACCTCTGTGAATAATACCATCTATTAGTTTAGTGTGCTTAGTGTAAATAAGTAGATTGGCCGTATCAGCATTTTGAGTTCTGTGGAGGTTAACGACCTCTCTGTTGTAGCTGCCTTTTTCATTTAAGGTCAAGTGGAGAACAAGGTTAATTATCTAGAGAGTATCATTTGGCAGATGAATGTGGCACTGTCCTAAACTATTGTAAGTGAATTCCATTTGAATATCACACTTTTTTAAAACATAATTTAATATGCTTGAAAATTAATTGGGACCTCTTTAATTAGGACCTTAAATTCAATAAGTCATTTTGGGGATATTTGTCATAAAGAAAAGAGATTGTTCAACTTCTTGACAACATGCTGCTAAAGGAAATAAACTGACATTACTCTGTATCTTTGCAAAAAATCCATTATCACCTTCTAGAATATTGTTCTTCTCTACCAGTATATAATATTGTAAAATAAAATCTGTGCTCACTATCTAAGTGTTGGATTTTGAAGAGTTGATAAAAGTAACAATTACAGCAAAATAAATGGACCAGGTTTAGCTAATTTGACACCAATCTATTAAAGGGTTATTCACCAGTGTGTTGTACAGGAAGAATGCATAGTTTTAAATTCACTGGTCTTAAAGCATTAACTTTACTTGCTATGAAAATATAGAATAACATTGTAAGATGGTATTTTTTCCTTTGAATACTATATTTATTCAATTGTGTAACCTGTCATATGCCACAAAACCTGAATCCAATCAGCATAGATAACTTAAAGATTATTAACTATTGTCTTTTCTTTTACAAATATTTTATTGGCTTTAGTAAGAACTATTATTTTCTCTTCTTGTAATGCTATTAATTAGGAAGATATATTTCCCATCACATCTTCACAAGACTCATCATAATTGGGTTAGAACACACTAGTTGAGGCAGGAAACCTTTATAAGAAATTAATCAAATAGTTTATTGTATAAACTATTGTTCATGATTTAGAAACAAGTTGCAGGAGTCATGCACAAAAAGTGACTATGTAAGAAAGCTATGACTTTCTTTTTTTTTTTCTTTTTTTTTTGGTTTTTCTCCGGTACCGGAAACCGAACTCACGACCTTGCGCTTGCCAGGCAGGCGCTTTTGCCGCTGAGCTAAATCCCCAGCCCCGGCTATGACTTTCTTAAACATCACCTAAAATAGCATTTGCCATTTTCAAAAACAAAGATTACATGACAATTCTCTATCATTTAAAAAGAACTCTGTCTTCAATAGTTTCATCATTAATATGAAGAAAACATTAACCATAAATGTTATAATGATCAATAGTGGGTTTTTTCTTTTTTTTTTTTTAAATAGTGGGTTTTTTCCTTTGCGAAAATAAATATGTACTACAATTTAAGCAGAAATACAAACAATTCTTTTTTAAAAGAGATTAATAAAAAAAAGAACAATAACAAAATACCAGCAGCATAGACAAAAACAAAAGAGTGAAAACAAAAATGATACAGGGTTTCAGAACAAAATAACAGGAATTAACAGTGGCTGTTATGGTATCTATTGTTATCTTCAACAAAGTTGTTCAGATTACCAGAAGTAAGGATGCAGGATTGATCAAACAAACTGAATTCTGTGCTTGAAGTAGGAACAGAATGAAAATCAGTAAGAAAAGCTTTTCTCAACATAACTCCACTGTTGACTCCCCAGCATGCTTCCTCAGCGTGAGCCGTGTATAGATACTTGTGTTAACTGCGGTTGTCAGCACGACTGGATTAAGCAAGACCTAGCAGGTCAGTAAACCATACTTCCACACGTGTCTGGATGAGCCACTGGGATGTGACTCGGGACTTTATCTGATTCTCAGACCTTCTTTCTCTAGCTCTGTTCTTCTGTTCTGCTTTCTGCCCATCGTGAACCATGCTTTATGAACTCCTCCACATCCTCCCATCACAATGTTCCTGCCTTGGAGCTAAGCAATGGACTAGATCTCTTGAAATTTTGAGGCAAATTAAACTTCTCCTCTTACAAATTGTGAGTTTCTGGTATTGTGGCCCAGTGACAGGAAAGTTTATTAATACAGAAAATTGGTAATGTAGAACAGGGGCGATTGCTGTAATTGGTGTGAGGAAGGTGTTTAGAAAGGTTTGCAGGTGGGGACTAAAGGTGTTGTAGAATGCTATAAACAGAGTCGGATTGACAATTCTGGTCTAAGCTTTGAAGAACAAAATGCTGATAAGAATGCTGAGGACAATAAAACCAGATTCAGGAGGTTTCAAATGAGCACTCTGCTAGGAATTATACTAGAGGTGATGTACATCACATTTTGGCAAGGAAGTCACATGTGTTTTATCCATGCCCTGACTCTGTGGAAGGTTGAGTACATGGGTGAGGGATTAATTGATGTAATGGGGGAAATTTCAAAGCAGCCCAGAGTTCAAGCTGTGACATGGATACAGCTAGATGGTTTTAGCCAGACTTACAGTGAAAGTTATGAATTAATTCTTTCAACAATTCTGGTTACAAACAGAATTGATTTTGAACCAAATTAAATTTCCCCATAAGGTTAACATTACACTGAACCATTGCATTTGATTCAGTTGGTGATCAATTTGGTTTGTTACCAGAACTGTGGAAAAAATTATGCTAAAAAACCAATGTACCACATTCTGTCCCTCTAGTGAAAATGAACTAACACACTAGAATCTTGTGCACATGGTCTGAATGCAGATGAGTAGCACTGGCCTCAACCTCTTAATTTTGAAAAAAAGTGAGATTTAAAACAATCATGATCCTCAAAATCTCTATTACATTCTGCTATCTTTTATAATTTTCTAGTCACAAACTGAGACTGACGTATACAATTTACATTTTTGCACATGTATATAAATGCATATGCATAAGTATATGTATAGTAGCCCACCCTTATCTCTGGTTTTACTTCCATTTGTTTTAGTTACCTATGGTCAACTGTGGTCTGAAATTATTACAAGGAAGTTTCTAGAAAGAAACAATTTGCAAGTTTTAAATTCCAAGCCATTTTGAGCATTGTGATGAACTCTCATATTTCCCCACTACTTTCTCCCCAGAGGTGATCATCCCTTTGTCCAGTTTGTCCACATTGCATAAGCGACCCTCCTACTAGTCACCTAGTAGCTGTGTCCGGTGTCAAATAGACTGTTGTAACACCTCATTGCTGGTGTTTCGGTAACCTTTATTTTCCTTGCAATGACCTCAAAGGGCAAGAATAAGGATACAAAGGAAGCATCAGAGTACAAAACAAAAGCAGGCTGGATATATACTAGCAGTACATTCTCTAAGGATTGCTTAGTCTCAGGTGACACACACACAATGGAGTGTGTGCACACAAGGAAATATAAAGAGCAAAAGGGAGGAGTGGAAGTTCCAGGTATTTATGCTTAAGCAGATCTGTTGGTCCTAAGAACCACTTTATTTAAATTTCCCACATTGTTTCAGGTAAAAAAATTTTCCCTCCATTACTCCTGGGCCTCTAAGTTATAATTATTAGATCAATGATTCCAAGTACAGTTTCCCAAAACAATAATTCATAAAGATTGCAAAATCTGAATGGTCACTGAGGAATAAATACCACTCTTGATTTCAATATTTGCTAAACTGGTTTGTAGCCAAAAATAATAGGTATATAATACTTTACTCAGCAGGCTTGATCCCTCTTAGTGACTCTATATAGATCATATCTTAGTCCTGACCCATGGGAAATTATGCCTTTCCTATCATTATTTTCCTAGAAAAAATGTACTCCTCCTTCTTCTGCCATGCTTTGCAATGAGATTTCCCTCACTCTCTACATAAACTGAAACTCTTTCCTTTATTCTTGGATAGTTCAGTGAATAACTCTAGTCCTTTAGCTCATGATGCTGAGATTATTTTCCAGGGATTCTTATTCACTGGGAAAAAATCTGATGGGTACATAGTGCAACACTCAGGCAATGGGCATTTGTTATTGAAGGTGAGACTGGCAGATCCTGCACTAACTGACTGCTAGATAAAAATATGATCCCAAATGGAAGATTCAGAGAAAGAAAAATAAGTTGAGTAATGTTCTGTTTTCATTAATTGCAAACCCACTACATTGTGGGCTGAGAACTAGGCAGTCTTATTGCATCCACATATTGCCTCTATCTTAGAGGTGTCCAACAGATGTAGTCTCAGGACATACAATGGTTAATAAAAAATGAACCTGTTGTGAAAGGCAAGAATGAGAACCAAACAAGCTGACAAAATTATTTTCATTACATAATACAAAGCCATAATGACACCCTCTCATCTACCCACCACTGATGAAATACATTGTTAATTTTTAATCAGTGCAAGGGTCAAATGAAATACTGAATGGGAAATCTGTTTGCAAAGTGAAATTTTACTTTCTAAGACTTCTACTTGTAATTATTTTTGGTGTATTATTCTATGAAGCTTTTGTACTTCAGGCTCTTCTATTGAAATAATTCAAATAACTAATGTCTTGTTTTGTTTGGAAGGTGAATCTTGTTTAGAAAACTTATTTATATTATACCTTCTGTCTTCACCAGAAAAAAAGAAGCAGAAAGTGCTTCTATACTGTTTTCTATTTTGTATTACAATTACCATTCATTCCCGCAATTGTATCTTTGAAAGAAATTGTAGAAAAGGAGCAAGCTATAGTAAGCAGAGAAGCACATGGGTGATAACTTCTTGTGAATAGTATCAGTCTTTTGAGTTGCCAGCATTATACTATAACCTATTTTGGAACTGAAATGATAACTTGAGATTGGCTGCATTGGGTCCCTAAACACCATTTCTCATCTTCATCTTTTTGTATAGGCTGAGACGTTAAAATTTAGTAGAAGTGAAAGTGAACAATCAGAAGAGCAAACTGTTGCATTTATACTTAATGTAATGCTTTTTGAGGGTAAAAAGGGAATAAAAACATTCAAATGCAAATGCAACCTGTAACAATGTTTTCATATTTAAGGTTTGGTTGGTAATACATCTATTTTGCTCCAGTTTTACTTATGAGAAATAAGAGCATTGTAAACAACTGTAAGCTTAGCTTCTAATGTTTCTGCTTTTTAAGGTATTGTCTCTTTTTTAAAAAAATAATTTTAGTGATATTCTTTAGCTATGCATGATGATTCATCATACAGAATTTGTACATGTACATAATATATCTTGCTTCTATTTGGGGAAAGGTGGAAAAATAAATACTATCTCTTAATGTTGTCCACACTGGTATTGAACTCACAACCTTCCTGCTGTATGCTCTATCATAACAGGAATTACAGTTGTTAACTGCTACCCCTGGTTCTGGTTTTAATGTTTTTATATGAATCTACAATGGTCTTTCCTATGTTTCTCTAGCATATTAATTTTTAGACTTTGGATTTCCCACATTAGTAAATATAGGCTTTTTAAAACTTACCATATAGTGTGAAAAATAATTTTGTTAAAAGAAATTGAGATTAATAATGTAAAACAAATTGTAGGCCTATAACTGCACATCTTTACTTTTAAGGAACATTATTCAAATAATCATTTTCCCCCCTGTACTCATTAACAAAGTATGACTAATGTAAGTTTGATAGAAGATAATTCTCATTTTCATCTCAATTGAGAAAAACGGTGCACAGATCTATCTTGGGTTCAAAATGGTAGTCTACTTCCAGTAACTCTTAACTTTTTAGTTTGTTTAGAAATAAACTAAAAAGTAAAATATCCAAGAAATCTCACTCTGCTTGCTACTTCCAAACTTTTTAAAATCAACATATGCTCTATGTTCAAACTTCCTTGATCGCATTTTTAAAACAATACATTATTAATCAAATAGTAAATTCCAATAAGAAACCAATGTTTTATAAAAAAATCAACTGAACATTCTATAACTTGGGAAAATTGACTATTTTTAAAAGGTTTAGACCAGGGGGTGTTTTTTAATGTTAAAATCATTTTATCTTTCTCTTGTTATTTACAGAACAGAATGAAAAAGCCTGCTTAATTCCCCAAGCTATTATATTACAACATCTGAATTGATATTATCTTCAAAATGGCTTCACAAGCTTGCAGAGAACAACATTAATGTCAGCAGGGGATATGATTCATTACTTTAATATGTCCTCTTTATGGATTTCAAGACAAATAAAACATATATGATTTCCAGTAAGCAATAGGTAAATAAAAGTTGAAATAAATCGGTTAAGAAAGAATTTCTCTCTAATCTCCATAATTCTGATAAACACATTGCCAAGAAACTATGTTCATTTTTAAAAAGTAAAGAATAAAAAGAAAAAATTGAGAGATGAGCAGAAATAGTAAGTGTTTTTATGAAAAAAATAATAAAATGAATGAGGGAAAACTAAAACATTCATCAAATAACAATCAAGTAAGGCATATATCACCATCTATGCATACTTGCCAGGTATAAACACCAAAGAAAAATAAATCATGTGGCACAATGTGTGGAATCAGACGCAGGACTAGCTAAATGCCAAATGTTTTTTTCTAAGATATGTCAGAAGATCAATTATTTCTCAGATTGTAGATGTAGACTATCCTGGACACTAATGTTTCCAAATTCTGGGAGAATATGACTTCTCATTATTCACAGAACTCCAACCAGAAAAAGAAGAATCAAAGAGCAAGTTCTAGAATGACTCCTACCTGACATTCTTTGCTTCTGTGCTCGTACATTAGCTATAGATTTTGTGCAGGGCCACTCTGGTGAGAAGTTGAGTGTCCAGAAATTCCTTAGGGGGAGTGCCAAATTGGCTGCCTTTGAGAAAAAACTTCAGAACTAGCCTGTGCTAATTTAGTGTGGTCAGTAGCAAGACAAACATTGTCCAGGAATGCCTGGGGTTCAGAAAGCAGATAGCTGAAGGAAGCAGTCTAAAAGAATGGGTCTGTTGAGGGTATGAGTGTGCTGAATCATGAGAAAGGAGAGTGTGGTCAAGAAGTGTGTGTGTGTGAGAGACTGTCCATATTGACATGAATGGTAGATAATGTAGAAACAGCCCTCAATGAACAGAATACTGGAATACGAGTTTTAGGTCTACGATGGAGACCTGGTGTCAATGAAAAATGACATTTTAATAAAGACAGCTGATTCTGTAAGAGCGTAAGAAGGACTCTAGCAGCAGAATAGCTAAGGAAGTTAATAGGGAATCAAAGCAGTGACACAGAAGTAGAGACTAGAACTCTACACCAGGCATGTACGAAAAAACCTGGACTTTAATACTGGTGGGAAATAAGAACTCTAAAACTCATAGTACAAAATGTCAGCAGGGGGGCTGGGGATTTAGCTCAGTGGCAAAGCGCCTGCCTGGCAAGCGCAAGGTCGTGAGTTCGGTTCCCGGTACCGGAGAAAAACCAAAAAAAAAAAAAAAAAAAAAAAACCAAAAAAATGTCAGCAGATGTTTCCATGGCAGTGAGAGACAAGGCTGATTAATAAGCTGGAAGTGTATTATTCTGAGCTTTTTACAGTTAACCTGCCTATAAACTAAACAGAGCCCAAATCTATGGCAAATATAAAATACAAAGTAGGATTTAACTGGCCCATCTTTAAAGATGCTAGTCTTTATTTTAGGAGCACAAAACATCTGTAGTATTCCACATCCAGAATAACAGTATTTCAGCTTTCATGTTATATCTCTAAGTTAAACTTTACACTAATTTTTCCAAAGATCTATGTGGAAAGGGAATGCTGGTCATAGGGGATATTGGTAAAATTATCATAAGAAGTATAATACACGTAACATTAACTTCTAAATCCGCAGTGACACCTATTGATATACTGTCACAATTTACCTAGCAAGATTATTGTTTATCTTGTAAGGTTTTCACCTCAGAGGCAATGTTAGAAAGTTAAAATTGGTTTAATAATTTTTATTCCATTCACTATTATAGATTGGGCTATGCTCATGTTGCAGGGATTATACTATGGTTTAGAGTAGAATAAAATCATAGCACTTGAGAAGCTTGACTACAGTAAGAATTACACAGAATCATCATGCACAGTCCAAATGAATGTTTAAGATCAGTTATAGATTCAGCAATAGGCCTGCGTATGCAGTGGTAAGCTCACTAGAAAGAAAAAAATGCACAGAGAAGGAATAATTAACTCTTTGAGTATCACTGAAAGGGTCAACAAATATCTTCACTGCTGTCATTAAAAACTCCATAAACTTCAAAAGATAACGTAGGGAACAATCATAACATCACGGGATTTGATTACTGAAATGTTTATATAGAAAGGAAGGGGTTGAGGAGAACAAGGTAAAATGTTTCACAAATTTGGAAAGTGATCAGCAGGTCTAGATGTCTACTTTTTTATTCCTTTTCCTATTCACATTGGGACCACAAGACATAATATAATTTCATGCAGAGAAAATACACAAAAATCCCATCTGCAGTGTCTGATTATACCCCTCAGCTGTAGAATAAGAAATTTCAGTAACAGAGTAATTCAGTGGATAAAGAAGGCTAAGTAAAAGAGAGAATCCTGAAATCCCTTAATTCTTGAATCCCCCCAAAACCACATGAAAGCAAAACAAAATGAAAACCCTGATTTCAAAGCTAATAAACGTAATGCTATTTTTTACTTTTTCTCATATGTGTAATTAAGAACTGTATATATAAGGAATTTAATTTTTAATAATTTTTAAATATAAACATAAAGCTTGACTAAGGTCAAGAACAGTATTTGGTATACCACATGTTAATAAAAGGGTTGAAGAATAAATTATACTGGATAACAGTAAAAATTAAGATTGAAAGGATTATCTCAATAATTCCAACTCATTGTAATAGGATTATTATTAACCTTTGGAAGGTCATCAGAATACTCTCCGATGTAACAGTTTTATAGCAAAAGATATAAACTTCATTTTATTCGGAAAGGTAATACAGCTGATTTTTACTCATCCAACTCTACAAAGAGGAATTGTTGAATTACAATCTCTGACCTCCTGCTATACTTAATCTTTGTCTCTTCATTGGAAAAAGAATACAGAATTTACAGGCACATTAAACATTTGGGTAGCATTACACACCAGTGCCCTATGCTAGAAAGTTAATTATAATCAGGCTTAAAATTTTTGATATGGACATATTCATCATGGTTAGCTTTATAAAATTTATTATCATTTTTTAATTATGGGCCTCATTTATAGATCTAGTATGAATGTACAACAATGCTCCAAAGTAGAATTTTATTACATTTTTTCTTCCCTCTCCATAAACAGAGAAACTATAATGGTAAAGCCACCGCAAATTTTTTCGTAATTGTTTACTTCAACTCAAAATTATTTACCTGTTTTTGGAATTCTGACTGAACTCTGGTATGAAAAAGAAGGAAAGTTAAATTACACTGATCAGACACAGCCATTAAAAGCTATTTGCAATTTCTACAAATGGACAGTCATAAAAAAAGCATGTGCTTCACTCAAGCTGCAGTGGCTGATTGGATGATCAGACTCAGCAATTCTAATCTCATCTTGCATTCTGCTGTTGATTGCTGTTCTTTGTGTTATGGCTACAAAACCCCAGAATAGCAGTTACAGGATGAAGAAGCCATCAGAGATTATAAAAACGAACTTGACTTTATATAGCATCTTTCATGTGCCCTTTGTTTTAAAAAAGGAAAAGAGAACTCATGAAAGATTTGAGTGACAGAAATGGAAATAAGAATCATTGTTTGCAGAACGGGTACAGTTCTGTCCAATGACAATGGAAACTTACACCACAAGGACAAATGAAACATCGCCTACTTTAGAGACATTTGTAGGCATTGAAGGACCCATCCTGATAGACACAGTGTTTGTCTACATTCTAAAATTGTTTGTGTAAATGCTGAGAACACTTCTGCTTTTATTTTTTCTGGGAAGAGATCTGCATAATTTTTTATAACATTGTCCTAACGATTTCCTTATCTTTAGCAAGCAGATGAAAATAACATCAAAGTTGGGTTTTGTAAAATTTACAAAGTAAGAAAAAGAAAGGTGACAGGACTCAGTGTTACTAACCCAATGACAGTCTTTGATTGGTTACCATTGACCAACTATACTAACATTCGGCAGTGGGAAATTACAATGCGGTTAATTCTGCAGTGAGGTAAAGGGAGGAGTGCGGTATTCCAGGGTAAAACAGTTCTTCTGGCCCTTGTTTTGTAATTAATCACTTATTATTTATCATTTACCCTATCTTAGAATATATTTGCAAAACAAAGGAAAACATGACTAGATGGCAAAATGACTTATACTAAAAATGGTGAGATACTAATGAGCTTATATTGATACACTCACCCGTTGATGGTTCCAGAAATTTTTCCTAACCATCCCCACGGAAGTCCAGACACCTGCTGTATTCCCTCACAATGCTGTACTTCTTCGTGCGCTTAAAACAATCATAATACTATATCTGATTAGTTTCATGCTGCCATCAATCCAGAATATACAGATTTTTGCTTTCCCCTTATGTCACCAATAATTAGTATAGAGTACATTCAGTTAATGTTTATTAAAATGATGAATAAATTATTCCAGAAACAAGCAACCTTATCTTCTGCAAACCACAACTATCATCTGACTTCTAATCTTAAATATATCCATTTCAAAAACAAATTATCTTCATTTCAGATCTCAGAATTTAATCAGGTTATTTACAGGAAACCCACTAAGCAAAAGTACCTGAAGCTATAAGAGACAATTTTCAGTCGGTTCACTTTCCCTTCCTTTCGGACTACTTTATTGGAAATTTCTGAATACCAAATTCAGAAAGGTCAAGTGCCCCTAATCCAGCTGCTTCCCGAAGAGAGGTACTGCTTTGTTATGAGACCATTTTTGGCTCCCATAAAACATTTCTCAACAGCAGGGAAAGAATTGGATTGCTAGGGGGTTTCCCCTACAAAAAATTTCCTCTAAGTAGCAAAAATTTTGGGACAGAATTGTAGTGATATTTTTTTAAAGATACAATTATATGGTGCTTTTCTGCCTAGGGGTTCAAGACATTATTATATTTGTCCTCCCAGGTAGTTCTATTTTAAATTGCAAATGGCTCATCACACAAAAGCCAAAGACAAAAAAAGCATAATATTAACACTCAGGGGCCATTTTCTTGATTCATGCAAATTATTTACTCTCCCATTAAAGCTTCATCATTAAAAAGATCCCTATTGTCAAACCACAATTACTCCCACTGTTTTTCAAATGAAAATACTAAGAATCTATGGCTCATTTTTCCTAACGGTGATTGTCCATCATTTTCTTTATTTGTGTCTCAGAATCCCTGTAAGAAAAAAAAATGATATTGACAAGAATCATTCAGGACTTAAGTTTATTTGAGGTTATATTTTCAAAGGAGAGAGAAAGATCTCTTAGGATTCAATCTGAAGGAAACTTCATTCAATAAGACTTAGAGCAGAAGAAGTAGGACCACTGAAGATAAGACATGGAAAACACAAATGCCAGTTCAATAAAGAAATTTTTCATGTTATTCTTTGTTGGCACTACATACAATTTGTGTGAGCAAATATGTAAATAAGAGAAAGCAGTATAATAAATGCATATACCAATAGTATTTCAATATTAGTATAAATTTTATAAGATGCCTCCTAAATACTTCAACCTATTTATTCTACAAAGATGAGAAAGAGCCATATCTAAATACTTTATATTCATCTTTCCCCTGTACATCTTACAGTGATTCTCTGTCACATTTAAATTTCTTAGTTTAGAACTATAAAACTCATTTCCCTGGGATTCCTGCATCTGGTCATCCACATCTTTATTATGCTTCAAGTTGATCTCTGTACTGTAGTGAATATGTCTTATTTAATTTTGCTATATTATTAAATTATACTTAGTATTAAATAACAGAGCTGCTCATTACCTTATGAATCGCTACTGTCAATTATGTATTTCCTTAATCTCTAAAGCAATTTTATATTTCTTATTCCTTTCCATGTTTAATTTTGAATTTCCATGAGAAATATTTCTTGAAAGATACCTTTTTCCTAAATCTACCATCTTTCTCAAGATGTATTCCAACCTAATTCTTCACAGTAGCTACCTTAGTGTGCGCTAAATCATTTAACTTCATAACTGGGTAGCCCTGAAGTACTTATTCTCATTAAAAAGAGTTTTGCATTTCAATAAATATATTAAATTTTTAAAGCTAAAAGTCATCTAGTGTATCTATTTTCAACATTATTTCTCATCCTTAGTCCAACGTGCAGCACTCAACACATGTTTCTTGCTTAACTAAAACTGATACCAAGCAGTTATAACTTGTACTAGAATGATAGGCCTTGTATTTTGACATCACTAGATACCTCATTAAGAACACTGAACTCAGTTCCTCAAAGAACTAAATGTTTTGTTTTATAAGAAGATGAGGAAATAGAAAGTAATTGCAAGTAAATGGAAAAGATGTTACTGACCGTAAAAGTTAGTTATAGACTAGGCCAAATCCAGCCATGCAGTAAGTTGCCCTGGCATGAGGAAAAAAATAAATTGATAAATTAAGTGTATATTAACCTAAATCAAATTTTTAAAGCTATCAATATTCCTATATTAATTTTGCCTCTAGGATTTATTTATTCAGTACTCAACATAAATTTTAACATTTATTCAACTATATTTTGCCACTCTGATGATTTGCAGCCCTGATCTCAAATTTCTCATTTTATACCATAGGAAACATAAGTAATATTTTTTGAATAGAATTTAATTGTGGAAGTTTTCAGTAAGGGTTGAATATCAACCAATGCCATGCTGAAAGTAATTGAGATAGAAGAGAATTGCAGTGCATGCTGTTAAGTTTATAATCTCTCAGAGGAGCAAGACTTGCATAAAGTAATTGTATATGAAACAAATAGAACATATTGGCCAAATGTTGTAAGGCAAACTTTAGCAAAATTTAAGATCTGTGATATGAAGCAGGTGCAAAGTGAGTCAGCTGTATTCATAAGTAGAAGCAAGGTGTCATAACAATGGTCTGAATTTTTTTAAGTGTTAAGAGAGCAGAAAAATGTGAGCATGCTACAGACAGCAAAATTCTACAGCCAAGCACAAGGTCTGCATGACTTGATGTGCTACCTGGGAAAAACAAGAGTGTGCCTGGCTGAAGAAAGCATGGATGGGCAGAGAGCACAGTTTGCCTGGGTGGGTGAGGTAACTCAGGGTCAGAGAAAGAAGTGGAAAACTCATCCTGCATGTGTTGCACAGTCTAGAGGCAGCATGATAAGAATAGAAAGATCAAATTCTTCATTTCCTCCCACCTCACCCGTGCTCCCCAACACAGACTACACACAGATATTTGAAAAGACTGCATCAAAGGGTTAGCCAAGGACTTATATAGGGAAGATAACAGAAATTTGTGTTCCAAAACTCAGTGTTCTTATTCCCAAGAGCTCTAAATGGAGGAAGGAGCTAAAGCGTGAGAATTAGGGTGGGAAATTAACTCTTCTTAGTATAATATTTACATTAACAGTATTATTTAAAAGAAAACTGTAAAAGAAATGAAGCACTTATGGAACGGGTTGATCTTTCATATTGAGTGTCTGTATTGTATCAGAAAATTAGTTTTTGCCCTTTTAAAGTACGTCTGTATGTGCATTTGTGTGTATGTGTCTGCATGCACACATGCATGTGTGTGTGTGTGTGTGTGTGTGTGTGTGTGTAGACAGAGATAAAGAATGGAGAGTAATTTTGGAAACTGAGGTGCACACCAAGGAAGATCCTGATGCATAGTTCGCTCAGTACTGTGCTGGAGTTGGCTCCACTTGTCTGGAGAAAGCGCATTGTGATCTGTGTGGATTTGACAAAGCGATGGCGGCAGGATGAACGTGACAATGGCAGAAAGATGTAACACAGATACTGTACTGGAGAACCATACACATACTGGCTTCTTTATTTGAAAATCCAGCTGGTAAAATTTTACATCATAAAGCTGTTCTCTGGGTGTTCTCCCTTTGTGGTTTGTGGAAAAGGTCACATTTTGTAGATGAAGGTAAAACTATCCCTTTGCATATTTTTTGATACTGCCGAACTATCTGATGGCTGTGTTGTGGTTATAAATGAGGATAAAGACTGTGGAAAGGTGTAAAACCTGCGATAACCAATACATACAGAAAAATTCATTAGAACAATTAAGCAATAGAGCATATATAAGCAATGAAAAAATAAAACGAGAAAGCAAAGGAAAACTGACTCCCTAGTCAGTCAGCGTTCAGAACCAGAGTAGATTCTTAGAACCGCAAGCGACAATGTGATCTGACAGCTTTCATAGAAAGTGGAAGTGAGGCATAGAGACAAGTTAATTGGTTAATTGGTTGCCGAGTCCTCTGTAATTAACTAAAGTTCAGCTGCTGTGATTAAATTGCATATTGGTTTGAACTGCTAGACTTAGCCTAGTCCAAGTCAATGGCCTCCTTCAAAATGTTATTTAACATCAAAAGTAAAAGAAAGAAGGAAAATGTTTATGTATCATGTTCATTGCGCTACATTACTGTGGGTCTCAGTGCTGACATAACTAAGTAAACCCTTAGGCAAGCTGCACACAGTTCTTTCCACATGTGCCTCCTCTCCCACCAGCTGTCAGTCTCTGCTGCTTGCTTCAGGGTACAGAAGGAGAGAGACACATATGGAAAAGGGATAGAACATATCGTTTCTGTTCCTTGGAGTTCTTGGTCATGAAAACTGAGGCAGTCCTCGCGCAGTTCCCTATTTCTAGCTCTTCAGTATCCCATTTAAAGATAGGATTACATTTCCCTGTCGCTGTATAACTAAGAGAAGGTGTGATATCCTTCATGAGACCAGTTGTGGCCACTGAGCTGCAAGCAGAGATGACATGTTTTATGACTGCAGATAAGATTCTCCAGAGAGTCCCATTATTATGATAATGGTCAGATGGTGGCTGTTCTGTTCATCTCTAACCCTGAGGTGTTACAAAGAGCATTTTCACTCCAATCCCTCTGTTTACCTGCTTTGGACACAAAGAATGATTAAGAAATAAAGCTTTATGTTATTGAGACTTCATGATATTTTAGGATTGCCCCATTATCTATCTTATTTGAGAATGATATTCTTACTTGGTTGTTTATTGCATGTGAGAAATACCTAGTTCAATTACCACTCTCTCTAGTCTTGTTTAAGAGGAAAATTCTCAGACCATGACTGAAAAAAGAGAAAGATGGTCAGCAAGGATACTTTGTGATAGTGATAATTATGATTCCCACTTACTCATGTATGAAACTTTAAAAATTTTTTTTTTATTTTAAAGATAAAAGGAGGGAAACATTAACAGACATACAACATTTTACAACATATCACAAGCACAGTACAGACAATACAGAGTTACAAACAAAGTGGTAGGGAATTAACAATGGTGGTTGTATTATATATTGATATCTTCAAAGTGGCTTCTCATGAAAACAGATATAGACATGCAATACTGGTCAACCAAAGACTCATTGACAGTTTCTTTCAGCATAGAAATAGAAGACAGAAGAACAACCATGTTAACTATCCTGTATATACATACATACAGAATTTCTCCTTCTTTCCCTTCTCTTTTCCCACATCCTGGAAGCCCTTTACTCTTCAGCGGTTTCCTATCATTTCACAGTGTCTATCATACCTCCGAGTTTAAATTAGCTCTTTCAAGTTTTACACTTGTGACACAATGTGGTGCTTGCACATGTATGTTTGATTTATTTCACTTATGAGTATGGTCTCTAGTGGTGACCATTTAAATATAAAGGCCTCGAGTTTATCTTTCTTTACAGCTGAGTAATATTCCATTATATAAAAGTACCATAATTTTCTTATCCAGTCCTCGGTGGATGGACATTTGGGTTGCTTCCACATTTTAGCAATTACAAATTGTGCTGCTATGAACATAGGTGCACATATATCACTGTGATATGATGTTTTTAGATCTTCTGGGAAAATACCCAGCAGGGGGATAGCTGGGTTGAATGGGACCTCTAAACCTAGTTTTCGGAGGAATCTCCAAACTGATTTCCACAGTAGTTTCACCAGTATGCATTCCCACCAGCAGTGGAGAAGGGTTCCTATTTCTCCACAGCCTCGCCAGCATTTGTTATTGGTTGATTTCTTAATACTAGCCATTCTTACTGGGGTAAGGTGGAATCTTAGTGTTGTTTTAATTTGCATTTCTCAAATGACTAATGATGTTGAACATTTTCTCATATATTTATTTGCCGTTTGTATCTCCTTGTCTGAGAAATGTGTGTTCATCTCCACTGCCCATTTTTGGATTGGGTCTTTGAATTTGGAGGGGCTGAAATTTTTTAATTCTTTATATGTTCTAGATAGAAGCCCTTTGTCTGAGGGACAGTCAGGTAAAATATTTTCCAAGTTTGTGGGTTTTCTTTTGACTCTGCTGGTGAAAGGTTTTTACCTACTTTCTCTTCCAATAGATTTAGTGTTTCTGTTTTAATATTGAGATCTGTGAACCATTTTGACTTAAGTTTGGTGCATGGTGATAGGCTTGGGTCTATTTTCAGTTTTTGGCAGGTATTAAGCCAATTTGAAACTTTAAAATTACCTTCTCTAGGACCTTGACATACTATTGTGAAAAGTCTATTAAAAAAAAAAACTTTTGAAAGTTTCCATTATTTATATAGATGTAATACATCACTTCACTATAAAAAATTAAGTATATAGAATTGCCTCTGAGAGAAATAATTAAACAAGTAGAGCATCATGGGCCCTCTCCTGCCCTACTCCTATGATAGTCAAATAAATGCAGAATGAAATTTTGCTTTCAATTTCAATCCTAGTACTCCGGCTATTCCATTTCCTGAAAGCAAATATGAAGTAAAATAAAAATAAAGGCAAGTTATGTGGAAATTAAGTATGCTCACAAGAACAAGAGTGGAAGGAAGTGATTATTTATTACAATCAGTGTAACAGCATTTCATATTTAGGAGTTTTGAAAGAATATATTTACTCTGTTCTTTTCGTAATAAATAATCTCAGCACCAGGTTAGTAAGTACATTGAGAAAATACTGGATTTTAAAGAAATATAACCTCAACAGGTAAATAATCATTTTGATTAGATAGAAAAATATTTGAGCTTGGCAAATTTTCAAAAGTCAAAATATTGGTTTTATGCAACTGTACTACAGACATAAAGGAGAAAGACTGCTCTGATTGACTATAACAGAAAGAGGGGCTTAGGAATTTCATCAAGAATAATACATTTTTTAAAAAGTAACTCATTTTCTAAGTGGTTTATAGAAGCACAAACCTGTTCTATTTGCCTAAAAATTATATAGTTCATAGTTGATATTTAAGACACCGTATAAATTTTTATTTCTGAAAGTTGTTTTGTCATTCTCAAACACAGCTTGAAAATGGCAGGATAGCAGTTAAGAGACCCTCTAGAGTAAAAGAAAAAAACGTACAGAGTATATACAAGAGGAAAGTAGTTTAAAGACCCTTGGCTATGTCTCTCACATTCAAGGAAAACTTAATTAAGAAATGCCAAATCATTAAATAATAATAACTTCTGCTTCTTTTGGGCCAGTGACTTCAGGGAGTTTCCAGAACCTGACAATATTTTAGTTAAAAAAAAAAAACCACTCTGAATGATATAAAAAGGAATAATTACTTTGCCTAGTTTAACAAAATCAATTGCTTAATAAAAGCTACACATATGTGTATAAGTGTATATGTACATAAAATGTATCTGTAGAGAGATAGGTAATCAATCATCTCACAGTGCAATGCCTCTAATGTGTACACACGGCAGATTTTTTTTTAGGGTTATAAACTTCTAGTCTCAATTTATATGAAAGAAAACAGGCAAAGAAATAATATGTTGCTCAGATCAAACAAGGAAGCAAATGACGGAACACAGAAATGAATTAAAATCTTGTCTCCAAAGTAGACAGGGCTGGGAGGAGAAGACAGTGAGGAGTTATAGTTCAATGGACAGAGAACCCCGATTTTGCAGGATGGAAAGAGTTCTGGGTACAGTTAGCGGTAATGACTGCACAGCAATGTCAAAGTAATTAATGCCACACTTAAAAATGGTAAAAGTGGTAAATTTTATGTCTTGTATACTTTACCATAATTTTTAAAAAGAATAGCCAGAGACACACACCAGTGTGCACAAAAGATCTCTCCCAAATTTCAGTGATTCTCATGATAAGCTCTACAGAGAAGTACAAACAATTTTAAGTAGAACATGATCCTGAGGAGTCTAAATAAAGAAAGGTCTTGCCTACTCCATGTCCTCTTGAAAGCATGAGCATGGCACTTTGCTACTGAATTTGGAAAATAAGTAGATACAGATAAACACATAGCCAAGAGGAAAGGCAGGCTTAGAAACTATTCGGTTCCTGGCCGGGCATGGTGGCGCACACCTGTAATCCCAGCACACGGGAGGCTGAGGCAGGAGAATCACTGCGAATTTGAGATGAGCCTGGGCTACAAAGTGAGACCAAGACCAACCTGAACTGTTTAGCAAGACCCTGTCTGAAGAAGACAAAAACAAACAAAAAAAAGAAATCATTCAGTTCCTGTCTGTATGCTATCTCTAAAATTTATTTTTATTAACATATGGAATGAAAATACATGCACTTACCTTTGAATTGTTGCTAATTATTATAATGAAGGCACATTGCCAGTAATCTCCCCAAATAATTCTCCCTCATTTTGAACATACTAATGACATTGTTCTCGCCACTTTCTGAAGCAGTTCAGGAAGTGCTTTTTCATCAGTGTCTTTAGTTGTGCTATCACGGCTGCCTTGACATCCAGAATCTTTTGAAAATGTTTACCAGGATCGAAAGTTGAAAAGCACTGGAGAAAAAAACCACAGCCCTAAGTCGCCATGAGGGAGCAGCACGCTCCTACCATCCATAGGTGAGGCAACTGCGGGGAAGTAACTGCTATTCAGTCCACCCCAAAGGAAGCCTAAGTTGTGCAATCAGTATTTGTGTAATCAATCACATTACAATAACTGTCATTCAAATATTTATAAGAATGACCATTGAATTGAATATCCAGGAAGATAAAGAGATTGTTACAGCTACATTTTTATAAGCTCATGACTCCATTAAATTCAATTTTATTAATTAGGCATAAAATAATTCACTATTAATATTCATCATCAAATTATTGGCTTCAGTTTCTTCACTTACATTTAGTATATGATACACTGGAAATTAATAACGATCAGTCAAGGAGCAAACGGGCTCTCTAAGAGGAAAGATTTCAACAAATTTAACGCAACCTTCTATGGCAAAAAAAAAAAAAAAAATGGTATCATGAACATCAAGAAATTGTGACCACCGGACAGTGCTTTCCAAAGGAGTATCTAAGATTTATGTAAGCTATACGAATAGTATATTCAAAATCTTGCCTAACAAATGCTCACAGTGTGAAAAGTATAGTCTTCTTTCTTCAATCACACAGCCCAGTATCCACGAAGGAGGTATTTTCTGGTAATAGTTTAGTGTAGAACATTTACTATCAATTGCTTTCTTTTATAAACAGACATAAAAACGTATGTTTTGCTTTTGCATATGCGTTATACATATTTTATATTTTAGTGTATTGTAAAATGGCAGATGAGCTGGGTTATAGCTCAGATCTAAAATGTTCCCCTGAAGACACATGTGTTTGGAAGGTGATGGGGTCATTAGGCACGGCGCTCATCAGTGGAATCATCGGTTGAGAGTTCGTAGTAGAACGTGCCCTTGGAAGATGAGACCTTGAAGGTGGCCCTTGGGAGTGTAATCTGGATGGGTGTATTCTTGTCCTTGGCTCCTCCTTTCTCTCTCTACTTCCTGGCTGCCAGGTACTGAAGTTTCCACTCCCTTGTCTTTCCTCCATGCCATCTCTGCTTTGGAAACAGCTGACCACGGGTGGACTCAGGAGCCAAAATAAACATCTCCTCCTTTTGCTCCCGCATGGGGCCAGATGCGGGGTGAAATTTCTCCGCTAGGGAGCAGTTCCTGAACCTCCAAGGCTGACAGAGGCTCACGATCGCTCCAGCAACATCTCCTCCTTTATGCTGTGCATGTTGGCTATTTCATCCTAGTGAATGAGAAGTATGACAAGGCACGATCAAAAATTGTGGTGAATGATTACATTTTTTAAAAAATTACAATAAAAGGTACATTGCCAGTGATCCTCTTCTCCTCACAAAAAATACTCTGCCTCAATTTGAACACATTTATCACATCATTCTTGCCACTTTCTGAGACAGTTCTGGAAGTCCTTTAAGAGTTTTTAGTTGTGGTATCATGGCTGCCTTGATGTCCTGAGTTGACTCAGAATGTTTATATCTTTCATACTCATTTAGACTTTGGGCAAGACCGGAAGTTGTACAATGCCAAATCCAGTGAATTAGACTGGTGAGGACCTATTGCCATATTTTTACATGGTTGCCTTTCTGTTGGATGGCACAGGGCAGCAATTTTCACCACATTTTTGATAATGCATTGTAAAGGCACTCATGAAAAAGGACTTCCAAAAAAGTTTCAGAAAATAGCAAGGATGACGGGATAAGAGTGTTCAAAGTGAAGAGAATATTTTGAGGGGGATTAACGGTAGTGTGTCTCTAATAATATTTTCAAAAATTTAAACATGCAGTGTAGTGTTTGATCACACCTAGTATATGTTTTCTGCCTCTGCAAATGCTTTTTCAAGTATTTTGAAATAATTATAAATTGACAGGGAGTTGAGGGCAAATCTACTTTTAAAATTTAATATGATTGAACATATTTCCATAAACAATATAAAATTCTACCACATCCTCACAGCAGCGGGTACTGGTTAATATTTGAGTTGTTCATGTAAGGAAGGCCTGAGCAGTAGCATTGCAGGTAGACTGATCCACCCATTTGTAGCCCTTGAGCAGGTGAAGCGTGTGGAACACTCTAGGACTTGGCAGAAGGCCAGGGGAATGGAGACTAAAATGTAAGGGGATGGTAAAATGGAGCCACATAATAGAAGGGAAGTTTCCTTAGACAACGGTTCATTTGTGGTCTTTGAGATCATGGTTATGAACTTAGGTTTAATATAAGGTAAATATAGGTAAATATAGATCCATTAAAGATTTTTAAGCAGACTCATAAACACAATCTCATAAATTTTTAAACCATGAATATGTCTTATAGATTGGATCTGAAATGTCTTCCAAAAGTGTAGTAGATTGACATCTGGTGCTCAACTTGTAATACTGAACTGAACCAGTGTAGTGCTAGCTGTGGGAGGCACACCTGAGAATTATTGCCGGTAGCATAAGAGGAAGACCTGGAAAAGAAGATACACTGTTGGGAAGCTGTTGGGAGGCTGTAGGGAGCTGTTGGTTTTCCTGGAGGAGCTGGCTGCTGGCTTTCAAGTCGGCTGCTCTCATCAGAGCTCGGGACCTTGTTGCTGACAGTGGCTATGGTTCACTTTGGGGAATCTCTAGTTCTCAGTTAGAGCATCACTTCCTGGCTCCAGCTCAGACACCTCAGCCTGCTAGCACAGATCCTTCACCCGCTGGTACAGACTTTCTACCTTCCACCACTGACCTTTGGGCCTTCCCAGCACAGATCTGTGAAACAGGCCTTCATGAGACATTGTCGTGGGCTCTAGGCCTCCAGTTGGACTTATGGGAGGCATTGTTATGGGCTCTAGGTCTTCAGTTGGACTCATGCAGGACATAGCTGTGGGATCCAGGCCCTCAGCTGGATTCTTTGGATTCTTTGGTCTTTAGTGTGTGGACAGATTTCCTGCACTCTGTATATGATTCTTTGGGTTACTATTACTCAATAATCTTATAAAGTATGTGTCCTGTATTGTATTGTTCCTCCTTGCAAAACCCCAAAGCACAACAAAAAGCCCCTGTGTTAAAATCTTAGACCCTGACTTGGTGTTATGGTGCTGACCTTTGTGTGCAATCTGCAGATCAATGGGGAAATACTCCTGAAGGAGACAATTGGACCACAGTCCTTTGCTCTTTATTTGTCTCTTTCACTTCTTAGACATGAAGTGAATAGTTTTCCTCTGCCATAGGCTCCTGCCATATTCTGCCACAGTCTCAAAGCAATGGGGCGAATGGATTGTAGACTAAAACTTTGAAAACTGTGAACCAAAATAAATATATTCTCTTTGTAAGTTAGCTACATCAGACGTTTGTTACAAATGCTAACACAATGCAGCTCAAGTGTATAAAATGGATTTAGAGAGAGGCAAGATGGAAGAAAGAAAAGCATTCAAGAAGCCCTTTCCTTGGTCCAGGGAATAGGCGAAGGCTGGGACTTAGGTGGTCACAGTACAGACATGGACAGATTGGATATAGGTGTTCTGAAACCGTGGTTGGCGCAGTTTAAAAGTGAGGGGTAAGGAGATAGAAAGGTCAAGAATTACTCTCAAACTTCTAACCTTAGTAATTGGTGCCAATGGTGCTATTTATTTGAAATATGGAAATGCTGGGTATATTTGGTTTGCGTATGGAATAGATGGATTTTTTTTTCAGCATAAAAATTTGGAAATGTGCAGACACACTCAAACAGGCAAGTTGGATATATAAATTTAGCACTCAGAAAGTAAGTCTGGATATGAAATAGAAATCTGAGTCACTAGCGTATGAATGATTTTAAAAGTCATAGAAATGAGATCATCTAAGCAAATGTATAGTAAGAAATGAAAAAGCAGCCCAGGCTTGGAGTTGGAGCAACTTTAACTTGAAGAGGGAAAGAGGGCAAAGGAAACCGAGAAGGAGCAAAGTGATCAGAAGAATAAAGAGAAGCCGTCCCTGAAGCTGAGAAAAGAGTGTTTCAAGCAGGAAATGGTGATCTACATGAATTATTGCTGAAAATTTTATAAGGAGATAACAAAAAACCATGCATAGGATTCATAGGATTTTAAGGAAGAATAAAATTGTAAAATTTACGAATTAAGAAAACTCAGACTAATGTTTAAAAATTTATGAATCAGCTTTGTCTCTAAATGTCACAATAGCATCTGCTGTGTCTTTTGTACTGTGAGTTTGGGATTTCCATTGCTTACCTATGAATAACCCACAGCTTTTCTGTATCCCCAACAATGGGGACAAAATCTATACTTTTGTAGCTAATGTCTAGAAGTGAAATTTTATCTGAAGAAGCCAAAGGGTATGGCATGGAGGATTAAAGCTAGGTGATGTATTTCAGCTTGTGTTTATGATGATAGGAATGGTATAGCAAGGAGAGAGCAGGGAGGGAGTAAAGTATGTTAGTAATTGAGAAGGAGAAGTAAGAAATAGAAAGTAAGAAAGAACATTAACATAAAAGAAATATTCTGTGTTCTCTGGAAGCACCCCAAGAAATGGAAATGTCTTTACTTTTGACACTCAATCTTGACCCTAATGATAATGATTATTATACATCATACCATATAATATCTTCTATTGTGTCTGCTGTTTTTATATTCCTTGTATTTTCTTTGTTTCATACTAATAAATCTATTACCCCAGTTTCTCTTATAAGTAATAACTTTTTATATTAAACTTCCCCTGATCAATTGCTGGATGGTTTATCTCTCCTGATCTAACTCATCTTGATGCACATATCTATAAATTGATGCAGTTTTCAGCTAGGATTGAGGTAGCTCACCAGTAGCTGGTCTGTTTATGTGGTTGGGCTTTACATGTCATGTTGGCTGGGTTTTAAGAGTTATGTTTTCAGAAAGCTTGGGAGAATGTGAAGAGATTCTCATGACCTAGCATCAGAAGTACAAGACATCATTTCAATAGACTATTGCTATAATAAATCATTAAAGGTGCAGAGTCCAAGCAAAGAAAATAGCAAATAAATTTGCACATTTGAGAGTAAATATACTAGATATCATTATATAAACCTGCAAATTAATAATTTCATTTATCTGCTATTCTTTCATCCTGTTTTCCTCTGATTCATGTATTCATTCCATCATCTTACAAACTATTTTCTCTGTACTCACATCTTGGGTGAGCTTTCTTGAAGTATCGCTACTTTATAACACTTGATCTACTTTCGGTTAGCTCTTGACATTGTCATGAAGGTAAATTCCTCCATAATTAGAGATTTTAAAAGCAATAAAATGTTCTACAAAGTGTTAAACTGAAAATAATGCAGTTCCCAAATGCACAAAATTGACATGAGTTAAAGAACAAACCCTCAGAGTCCTGACTTGCAGTCCATTCACTCATATACATAAGAAAGAAAGAAAAGGAACAAAGAAAAAAAATCTGTATTTAATTGAAAATAAAAGGTTCAGTTGCTGAAATATTTCACAACGGACATCCATCATTTTTGTAAGTTGCAACCATGTCAAGCAGTCTCAAGAGAAATTATTTCTGTGAAAACATTGATTTTCTTTTCTTTGTTAAAAATTGTGCCACCATCTCAATCAACAAATAAGAAAAATGCTTTGCTTAGAAAGCTCTCTTGTATATAACTGGAATCTAGTCCATATCCATTTTTGGCAAGGTTATATTTTATTGGTTTTATCACTTTCAAGTCAGAAATCCAAAGGGACTAAGGATCACTGTGCAGGATATCAGCAATCTTAGACATGTGGAAAAGCAAACTGCAATGTACACCTAAAGATATAATGCCTAGCATCAACAGGCACATTTTAGTAATAAAACAAGAACTAAAACTGACAAAAAGACTATTTGACTCTGCAGAGGCCATTATTTTCTTTACATATATTCTAGAGAGTAATTAAAGTCTAAACAGTATTAGAGTTCTTTTTCAAATCAGCAATAAAAGACTAGAGAAAATGTCCTACCATATGATCTGCTTCTAAGCGAGGAGATAAAAGTAAATTGTAAAATGAGAGTCTCACCTGAGACTCCTGCTAGAAATCCTGCGTCTCAGAATGAAGATGAGGAAATCATCTTCCACTAAGGAAGCAGATTGAATTCCACTCAGAAAATGTGTTCTAGGAAACAGTTACAAGAAAGACACATTAGCATTTAAAGAAACCCTTTGGAGTCAGAGTGCAGAATGTCACTAAGGGATGATTAAATTCTTGTGCTCCCCGTTCCTGTGAGCCTTGGTTTTAAGAAAAAAGAAAAAAAAAAAAAAAAACCGCAATAAACAAGGCAAAACTTCCCAATAACACACTGAGATCCCTAAATGTACCCTGAAACTCTGGCAAACTTATTGCTACAAATGGCAACTGTTTTCCCCTTCTCTCTTCTTTTATCGCTAACCGCTCCTCACCTCCTGAACTTTGTAAAATATCGCTTTCACTTAGAGTAATTAGCACTGTCATTTACTACGTATTTTCTCTCATCATTACGGATGTCACTAATTTTAAAAAACATTGTGAATATTGGCTTCAAATAAGCATTAATTCAAATTCTAATTAAATTACTCTACTAAAACCTTTTTGAAACAATTACTTATTGGAGCCAGTAATAATCGAAGATTGCATACACTAAATGTTTATGTGGTGCTGGGGTTTGAGTAGTCTGTATAATTTCTAGTAATGACTACCTCAAAAGAAATAAAATGATTTTTTTCCATTTTAAAAATGGCATTTATAAAAAATATAATTTCAAATGTGTCCAAATCTTGTGGATGGTGGGTTGGGGGAGTGGAGAGCACATTAGTGAAAGAGGCTTGGGTGGAAAGGATGAGATGGGTAGATAGACTGTGCTATGCTTAAGGGAGAACTTAAACTGAATGAAATGAAGACTGTGATTGTAGCGTAACTGCACTTGTCAAGAATAAGTCCCTAGCACAAGTACGGATTCCCATGCTACAATCCCAATGTAATTTGGCAACTCTTTCTACATTTCGTAGTTATCCAAATCCAAGTCATCGTGGCAACTGAACTGAATTGATAATTCAGTTTTATTTTGATGTTGATAATAATGAAGCTCACCAGCTCCTTCCTTCATTCTTTGGGCTCTCCAATACTTGTCAAGCTCTATTGCTTTAGAGATAGCATTTAATATTGGTCAAACAGGCTGTATGAATACTGAGGGAGTGAGAAACCATTTACTTAATAAGAATTTAAACATGTTTCCTTCCTGGCAAGGATGAGATTTTGAGCTGCATTAATGAAAGAATAAAGGAATAGAGAAAAAAACATTAACAGAGTTTTTCAAGAAAGACATCAAATATGAGTGAAGATATGAAACACAGATCTTTTGCCAAACTGCTATAATTCTTTCATTAAATATATTATGCTTGTATTTTGAAATATCTTCTCTTCTAAATGTAAGCTCTTTATTACTAGAATAATTTCCATGAAGTTGGTTCACCTGTCTAGTGGCTGTAATGCTTAAAATCCTCCTTTGAAAATACCACCTTCTTGTGGCCCTTAGTACCCTCTGGTTTTTTTTTGTTTTTGTTTTTGTTTTTTTTGGTTTTTCTCTGGTACCGGAAACCAAACTCACCACCTTGCGCTTGCCAGGCAGGCGCTTTTGCCGCTGAGCTAAATCCCCAGCCACCCTTAGTACCCTCTGTACTCTTCCCTTCTTGGACTATTTCCTGCAGTACTGCAAGCCTAAGAAATGATTCAGAAGTATGAGCATCTAATTGGGATGCATCCTGGACCACTTATTATGGCCTCAAATGGTTTTCCATAATCATCAGGTATCATGACAAAATTTCATCATGGAATTTTCCATAGCATATTTTCATAGAAATCTTGCATCAGCTTTTTGGTATTTTCTCCATTTTCCTCTTTGGGAGGGGTTTGCAGAGGAAGACTTCCCCTTACATGTGCATTTATTCCTTGAGATACTTTCTGTCTCATCAAATGTTCAAGTATTCCTTTGCTCTAGCAAGTTTTTTTCTAAAGAAATTTATTTTTGCAATTCTGGTGATCTAACCCAGAGTCTTGTAGGTGCTATGTAAGTGAGCATAGTACTAATGAGTTAATCCCCAACACTCACAAACACTCAGATTATTAAATGTAGCCTGCTGTGATACATTTTGGGATTTTCCTCTAATTTCTCTGAATAATTTTTTTGTTACAGTCATTCCTGGATTTTCTGCCACTTGCCCTTCATCAAAAGAGTAACTATGAAACAAATTCTCTAAATGAAACTTTTACCTACCACAAAATTCATTGAATGGAGTAAGTGAAAAATACCAACTACAGAACTACCTGAAATTCACAGCCAATGTGTCATTAGGATATGTAATGTCATAAACTTTCAAATTTTGTTGCAGGCTGGAAAATGTTGAACATAGTGATTTTGGGGACACTGATCTCTCAAAACAGCCATTTCCACTCATAATCAAATCAATGATCCTCACCATTTTGCCTCCTCATTAACTGATTGTTGCTTTCTTCCCCTTAGGCTGGTAGGCTACAAGGAAAAGCTGATTTTAAAGCCAGACTGTTCAAACCTCACTATCATGAAAATGCACTGAGTCAGCAATTAATAAACAGATTATGTAAATAGAACTCCTGAACCAATTGCTGACATTTAAGTATCAAAGCTTACCTAGCCTCAGGCTCTTCGATTAATTGCAGCATGCTGAAAGGTAGACTGCTAAATCATTTGTTTTCGGGGTGTACCAGGGGTTTATTCAGAGACCATATTAATTAGTCCATGAAAACATTTTTGTTACTGCAATGTTGGCAGGCAAAGAATAAATAAAAAAGAGGAAAAAGGGGGGAAAATGAAAGAAAAGCCTTTCATTTAAACACTAAAATCAGAGGCTCCCTGTAGACACAGTATAAAAGCAGTAGCCGGCAATTTAGAGGTGACCTGTACTTAAAACACTTTCTGTGCACATTTCACACAGATTTCAGCTTCTGTTACCTCAGGAGTTACGTTTTCTGGGGTTCTGGTATTCAGCTGTGACTCTGTGTCATCTGAAGCATGAAAATTCCTTCCCTTCAAACTAGTTTGACCCATGAATAATTACAATTCACCCACCAGGAGCCTGGGTCATAGAAGGAAAAAAGACTTGTTATACCACTGAGAGTCTGCTCTACCTGTTTTCTCATTCAAACAATTGAATAGGCTTACATGAAGAATGGAAAGCATACTCCTCAGCTGCAGAAGGAATACCTGTTTCTTAACAAATGATGATTTATCATTTTGGAATGGAGAGCTGCATTAGCAAACAGATGAAAATAGCTAAAAGTGTAACCACTTTGCCTGGCAATTATATATGTGACAGATTCATTTATCTACCTGTACAGCACCTTAATTTACACCAGCACTTAACAGTTAATTGTTGAAGCGCTCCTTCTTTCTCAATAATAGTGTTTTTAGGGTATCCTGAAATAGAAATCACTTTAAAATAAACAACTATATCATTAATTATCCCATCAAAACAATACTGAAAACTGTCAAGGAAAAGAGATAATAGAGAAAAAAAGGCAAAATATCACCTGTGTAAGGAAATTAAGACATCAATTATTCAACATTTAAGTGGCGACATCCTGTTATTGTTAAACAAATGGATGATACCTTATATGCATCCCTTTAATAAACTTTAAAACAAAATAGTCACAGTAATGGTATTATTTTTACTGGCTTATAGTAATTTAAATTTGTAACATAATTTAAAATATACCTGAAATCTTGTCCCTATTTATAATTATCCATATACTTCTTTGCTTTAGTTTTCTATGTCCTCTGTACATGTATTGTTACACTTTCCTATGTATTTTGAGTTTTCTTTAAACTGTATCCAATGAAACTCATATGAATTTGTGAATAGTAAGAGTTCTTAAAATTCCATTGATGTTAGCCTCAATCATGCTACCTATTGGTTGAACATAAAGACAGGGGAATGGAGAAAATTTTCACAAATTTAAAATTGTTATCAGTAAAAAAAATCAGAAGAATTCAATTGAGAAACTACATTTAAAAGTTTCTTTATGTTTTATCAGTGTTATTTTAATGATATTATGCATGGCTTTTTATATCACAGGCTTCTCTTTAGTCTGGTAAACTAATAGCTTAAGTTTTAAGTGACACATTTCCTAATTATACAGTTAGCAAATACTTTTGGGGAAAAGAGGAAATTGTCAAGTTCATAAAGAGGCAGTCTGGAAAACCTTGAGCCAGGTTATTTGAATGTGAATGCTGCCTTCAACTTATTGTCTGTGTAATTGCAACTAAATAACATTTACATGACTCCGTCTCCTCAACTTTATGAAGAGCTGCTCATATGAGCACAAGTTTATTAAATCCTCTAAAGATGAATAAAATTATCACCTCTGTACGCCAAAGACCTTCTACCTGTCCTTCAGTCTACTTTTTGTACAACCGTCTCTCCTGTCTCTTCTAAGGGTATTTTCCTACATCTTCCCCAAAACTGCCAGTTATCTCCTGCACAACTGTCTGGCAGTAAAAAAGTGGTCTCAGTGTTTTGTTAAGTATTCTACGTCCTCTTCTCTTGATCCAGTGCTTTATAAGCAGAGTCTCAACTCTTCCATTCAGTCCTTGCCCTTTGTGAGCCATGCTTAACTCTGATCCCGCCTTCTCTAAGGACGGATAGAAGTACCAGGTGCCCCAAGGATCAGAGATGCATTTCCCTTGCCCAGAGCCATTATATCAAATGCAGGATTTCAAGCCATATTTAAGGAAGAGAGAAAAAGATGCCATGAATGTCCACCCATGGATTTTAAAAAAATACAACTTTTGTGCTATTGAAAGTATAATACCTCTTCTAAAGAGAGCTATTAGTATATGCTGTCCCCAAAAGGAATGCTATCATCTACCACTCCAGTTATGTTATTTTATCCAACCACCTCTTGATTTATAATATACATTTACTGAACTGTGTTTTCTTTATTAAATGAGGATATCCAAACTGCATGGAAGTTTATATTATGTAGAATAAGGTACTAATTTTGCATTTTTAATTTGCTATAAGTACATCAAGACAAAGATGTGAGAGAAACTAAATATTTATGATTAGACATACTTCATAAAATACAATTCTTGAAAACATTAGATGTTCCATTTATACTAATCTTCACTTTACAGAAGAGAGAACAAAGGCTTTGTAATATCTCTGTGACCTCTCTAGGTAAGAAAACTTAACAAACTACATGGGAAAAATTTTGAACCCAAAGAATGTTCTAACTGAGCCATTTTTCACATCACATTTTGACAAAGGAGAAATCTGCTACTTGGAAAAGTCACATAACTTGTCCTTATATATTCCAACTAATTAGAATAAGAGGTAAAACTCTTTTGTTCTCTGACCTAGTGATTATTCCATTATATCAAAATGCATGAATATTAAAAAGGTGGAATATCCACATTAGTATTTCAGACAACCATAATAATGAGGAACATATATCTTTTATCATTTGTGCTGAGATTACTACTTAAGACAGCTCTATGAGGTCCTTAATACTGCCACTTTGTTAACTGGCAAACTAGGTCAAACTAGGTCTAGTCATGATATAAATAAATATCTGAAAATATTTTTAATTTAATTATATTTTAAAATCATTCTCTCAACACTTACATGAATGGCTAATTTATTTAGATTATGTTTGTCAGAGACTACTAGCTTTTCAACAATGTGTGCTATCCTTTGTGTAAAATACTATAATCTTTAGGTGATTGAATGACCATTAAAAATAAAAGCAATAGACATTATATTAAGCTTCACCAAGCAATTAACTTCTGAAAATCAAGATGTGAGCAGACATATCTTCTGGCAGATACTAAGTCTTTCATTAAGAAATTTTCATCATTCATTACTTCATTCTACATCCTGAATCTGATTACTTCTAATCTCATATAGTTCACATAGGAATTTATTTCTGTTGTTTTTTAGATGTAGTAAGCAAACAAAGAATTGATGTAGAAAATGTTGATGTTTATTCTAAACAGTATGTATTTGATATTCCATTTTACTGATACTTCATTTTCCTGCTAAGTGGAAATTGTGTAATACAGTAGGAAGTTCCTGACAAAAGAGGAAAGCGAGAGAGGTGGGAAGAATGGCCTGCAAAACAGGAAGAAAGCTGGTCACACGCCGCTGTCAGTGTGAGCGAGACTTGCTCATGGAACATGCTGTTGTCATGTGTGGAGACTGCCTCAGGTGTGAAAATTGAAGCAAAGATTATTTCTGTGGCAGAATTTTGCTTCTATTTCCATTGTACTTCAATAGGAATTTATTTCCGCTGTTATTCGTTTAGATGTTGTAAAGCAGGTAGACACTTGATACTGAAAATGTTGATGTTTATTCTGCACACTCATTATATATTTTTTATTATACATTGAAAACCTAGTTTTGATATTTTATTTTCCTGCTAAGTATGCATCATTTAATATAAGGCTCATAAAGTTAAAATTAATAATTCATCAGTAGAAATACTCCTAAAAAATAAATATGGACATTATACACCACTATACTGTAATGCACGCTTTCTAAAAATTTACCATGACACTCCTAGGCACTCACCAAAGAGGACTTCCAAAACTGCTTGAGAAAATAGCAAGAATGATGAGGTAAGTGTGTAAGGGGAGTATTTCAAGGGGGATTAGTGGAAATGTGACTTTTACTCTAACAATTATTTTTACTTAATGATTTAGCATTTGAGCACACATCTCATCATAAACTCCTGATTCCTTTATCTCCCCTACACACACACACACACACACACACACCACACACTCACACACACACACACACACAGACTGCCTAGAAGAGTGGTAGTGAACCAATGACCCATGTGCCACACTGGGCCGTTTGTTTCATTGAAAGCTCTGAAAGGTTCACTATCACCGGCCTAGAAGATAGAGTCAGAAATTTTTAATGTAAGAGAAAGTGTCCTTCAGGCTCATCTCCTGGACTTACCTGATAGACAATTCCTTCTGCAAACAATCTGATCTGCTTATTTGTCCCCAAACACAGCTGCCACGGTCATTTCATTACATCTTTACCTGTTGTTCTCGTTTCCTAGAGGGCCCTTTCTTCTGCAGATATCATTGCATTTGTCCTATAGAATAGATGGTTTTATATCAAAACATTTGCTGCTTTTCTCTGAAGAAATACTTCTTAAGTGACTCCCTGTTGTGGTGATAACAGGTTTGGCCATAACATCTGTCTATTGAACAAAATGAGACTGGCATCAGAACTTCACTTTTGAAAATGACATTTTGGCAGAAGGGAAATTTCCCTAACTCTCTACTTCTTCACCAGTAACATGGGAAATAATAAAGGATGATATAAAGTACTTCTCACCATTTCAGGACATGGTAGACAATAAATTTTTAAATACTTTTATCAATTATAAGGTCAGTTGATATTGTCCAAGTTTGTTAGAACATAAATTCATGTAAGAAGTATATTCAAGGATAAAGTAACATAATAAATATTTATCTGTGCCTATCTATAATTATCAAAGCAAATTTAATGTTTGCAATAGTTTTTAGATAGAGGATCTCAGACTTCACAGGCATTGAACGCAAGAGGGATGATGGACTGAGTTTCTATTGATTCTGTAAAAGAGCAGCATATAAAGACTGGACTGTTTCTCGTACATCACAAGTGAGTACATGTGGGAAGAACCAAGCCTGTGTAACAACACAACCTCGCACTTGTTTGTGTGTTAAGTGCCAACAAATGGATAAGGTTGAAAAGAAGACTGAAACCAATTGACCAGTTCTCAAATACACTGCTCAAAAATAACTTTTAGCTTTAAGACCTGGAAAAATGCCCACACAATCACATCACAAACATTCAACATCTCCCACAGAATATGTGTTACCTACTCTTTCTGGAGCAAAAGGGTAAAAGCAAAAGGTTCTACATACAGTAATAGAATTTATCTTCTGAACCAAGGTCATGCTTGGCAAGAACAATTATTGTCCAGAAAACAATAAAACCATTTGTGATAAACGTTTTCAAGTTCTAGTATTCAAAGAACTGTAAATCACTATTTATGAAGTATCCAGCTTATGCCAGTATTCTGTATGCAGATCAGTCAATAAACAATAATAGTCTGAGAAGATAATTTAAGTTTTGGTGCTTATGTACATTGCCCTTAGTTTTAAAAGGGAAGTGTCACTGGAAGTGTTTTTAATACATGTAACTAGCAAAATATATATATACATATATATATGTATATATAAAATCATTGTACATAATGTAAGTATATACAAATATATATATTTACACTGACATATATATTTATTTATACATATATATTTTGTTTTGTTACATGATAATTTAAACTTTATTTCATACTTTTAAACATATGCTTAGGATACATTGGAATCTAATTGAGAGGTTAGTTTTGGGTCATTTAGCTTTGTATCCCCTCAAATTGAAGAGAAGTATCCGCTAGTTATATTAATAAATCTGTTGAAAATCTGAAATATTCCCCTTTTACTTCCTTTTTATTTTTCCTTTATAGAGAATCAGTAAGTTGTATTTTTATTTGTTTACATTTTTGTTTTAGTATCTTGTATTTGCTGGAATACAAAAGGTAAGAATTATGCTAAGAAAACCTCTATCACTCTCTCTCTCTCTCTCTCTCTCTCTCTCTCTCTCTCTCTCACACACACACACACACACACACACACACACACGCACACACATCTGGAACAGACAAGGGAGAAAAATTAGGTGAACAGAGCTGAGTACTTTAGAAGCAAATGAGATTAGGTGTTATATCTGTGATAAGAGAACCATCGAATAATATAGCTCTAAGGTTGACTCTGAGAATCATTGGAATAAGATTATCAGGGACAAGATAAGACACATACTAAATCATTAGCATTCACTCCCTGCCCTCTTGTGGTGGGTATTGCCAGCTGACTAACATGAAATAATATGAGATTAAGGTTCTGAATCAATCAACAGCAATATTGATAGTGTATAACATTTCTAAGAAGTGTTTATTAGAATAAAGTATGTATCAGTATTAAGCAATATTTCCGTTTCTTTGAGTGATGCTTTAATACAACTTTAAACGTAACTACTTTAATCTTGCAATTGTATCATTCATACCATCAACACAAAAGTGCCTGATTGGAAGTAAACCAGGAGACCTAATTACAGCCCCCAAATGCAGAAACAGTCTTCCACTTTTTCATAATCTCTTCACTCTAATCAGGTGGCTTTGTTGTGCTTATTTAGAAACTCAAAGGATTTGAGAAAATCAGTGCATTGCATAATTGCTGCACTTATCTACATTTATCTGTTGTATTTTGGACTACTTAATGCTGGACAATTCTGTATTGAGGCATTGATTTACTTTTCAGACGTCGTATTTATTCAAACATTAATTGAATGTCTGCATTTCTTTGTATACCACACATGTCATTAATAGCACTTTACCACCCTTTGGTAAAAAGAAGGTTTGCGATTAAAGCTTTATAAAGCTGCTTATGTGATATGATTATGGGAGAGATAAGAACTGTATTTTACAAGCTGCTGTCATAAAGTACCTTTCCTAGTTGCTTGGTGAGAGAAATGCCAAATTCACTGTTTATTACTTTCTCTGATGTTCCTTTAACATTTTAATGGCTTTATTCCTGGGAGTGGCTGAGACAGACATGAGGAAGATCACATGCATTTTCTTTTTCCTTCCTTGCTCTCCTACGCTCCATAGCTCTCATGCTTTTTTACTTCTCCCCACTGAAAAACATGATTGCATTTGTATACACAATCTGTCTTGAAATGACTCCTCTTTATAATTGGCAGGACAGGTTAAGGGCCATGACTATAGGTACCTATGGCTTTTCTAGCTGCAAGGAGGTAAAGAGATCCTTAATGGGACAAAACAGAGCTAAGCTTGCAACATAAGTGGATATAATTGTAATAAGATTTTCTAGTTTGCATTAGTGGTGAAGTTAACTAACTTAAATGAGAGCTGTATATAGATGATTTCTCCTTCTCTGTCCCTTTCAATTGGCCAGTCCATGTTTCTATTTCCTTGATTTTCATCAGAGAAAACCAAGACAGGTCCGGCCCTGCTGTGCTAACAAATTCCAAAATCTGTCCTGATATAGCAATTTCTTTCTCTCCCGTAGCACTCATGTTTACCCAGGTTGTTGGGGGAGTCCTCTTTCTTAACACTGCATTGCCAGTGCCAGAATGGAGGCTCCATTCCCAACAGAGAAAAGCTCAAGCCTAGAAAAAGCCTAGAAAACATCATCAGTAAACAATACTAATGGCTACCGCATCTAGTTTCTCTAGTACCAGCCTATTCTGGTATAGATATAGATGGCTGCAGTCATAGAAATAGCTATGGTTACTGCAGTTACTAACATTCTTCACCACAGTCTTTTTCTCTGCAAGTACTTGTCTGTAATTTCTTCTATTTTTTTTCTAACTTGCCATTAAGTTCATGTCTTTCTTCTACACCTTTATTTTATACTTCCGTGATTGCCTGCTTTCAAACAGTTAATATTCTACAGAAGAATATGGACATGTATTTATTTAGAGACATGATAGAGCTTTAAGTGCACTGAAAGAACAACTGCATTATCTTTGTCACAGAGTGGGAGAGTTTGGGAAGCATCCAATCAAGCAAAGAGTGTAGAGATGAGAGATTACCCATCTAAGAGTAAAAGCAAACCCAGACACAAGGAGACAAGATGAATACAAAGACATGCTTTAAAAAATTAAAAAAGATGTGTTAATAGTCCAGTATAGCCATTTGAAATTCAAATTCTAAAAGAGTCTGATCAAGTCTGTTTAGGTTACATGCCTGCTGCTTAGCCAAGGGAGAGAGAAGATTGTTCCTGACAAAACCACCAACACTATTGTGGTGAACAAGGCTGGGGCCGTCAGAGACAGAGTCCAAGAGAGAAGGGGAAGAATGTTGGCAAGAAGAGAACATATTGTTATTGACTATTTTGAAACAATATCAAAACACCTCAGGTCCAGTAAATCCGAGTATGTGAATTTTGTTCTGAAAGAGATGTAGAAACAGTTAACGCGGTTTAAAAATTGAGTGATAGGTTCATACTGTAGTTTAGAATGCGCTCGCTCCCACAGAGTGGCAGAATATGGATTCAGGGACACTTGAAGTAGGAAAGCTTATTGGGGGCTGTTGAAATTTAGTTGAGATCTGAGAAAGGCACAGAGAGAAGCAGTGAAGAAGTCAAGAAAATGAGGAAAAAGATCCAAGACGTGTAGTGAATGTACAGTAAGCAGTAAGTGTGGATCAATGGGACAACGTGTGAATACAATGGGAAAATACAATTTATTCTTAGAGATGAGTACATGGTTGTGTAGGTGGATAAAGCTTACTGAAATCCCCATCTCTCTCCCTGGGATTGAAGTAAGCTTGGTACTCCTACAGTCAGAGCTCTCTCATTTTGATGTGCTGTAATTAAATATTTTAACAATAAAAACCACTTTATTATTGCTAACGCATGACAGAATGCCAGCCTGGATCACACCACTCTTAAGGGTGAGATTATCATTGCATATTAATTTGTACTGGATTCATTTTAGAATAGTTTGCATGCACTATAAGCCTTAAGGGAATATTTTCAAAGAAATAGTCTTTGAAAATTAAATAAAATCACCAAATTATTGAGTGCTGATATATAAAACAGTAATTGGTAAGTTAAGAGCATATTTTTACAAAAAGCAAAGGGAAATTCTTTTATCTAAATTCCTACCATTAAAAATAGAGCTCTGTTTCCATCGTCACAGTATTCAAGTACCTTCAGGCTCCTCCAGTTTCAAACATTTTTGTTCTTCTCCTTAAATAATTCCATAAATTAACATAAATCCCAAGCTAGAGGGACTTCTGAGATTTCATAACCAATTTCCACTTTTCTTTTATACTTGTGCTTTATATCTCCCATAGATATACACAAATCACACTTGTAGACACAGACATTTATTTCTAGCTCCCCCTCTTTTATGTATGTATATATGTATGATATATATATATAGTTACATATGTGTATTATATCTAGATAGATGAATAGATATATGCACAGCTACACATGCTTCTTTATTCTAATCCATTTTTAAAAGTTAGATATATTGTACTCTCCATTTTTAAGCACTTCAATATGCCTTTCTCAAAATTAGATGTTCTCCTACCTAACTAGAGTATAATGATCAAGGTTAGAATATTTAGGATTGGTAAACTACTATTATCTAACCTACAGTCCATATGATTATTTTTATTATTTCAATAATACCTTATGTTTTTCTGTCACAGATTCAATTCATGTTCATGAATTTCATTTATTTGTCTTATTTCGTTAGTTTTCTTTACTATGCAACATTTTTCTAGTCTTTTTTTGTGTGTCCTTGACTTGACATTTTTGCAGTGCAGTGAAAAACCTAGTATTTTAGATATTGGTAATGTGCCATAGAAGTGATGTCATGACCTTTTCAGTTCATTATATCAATAATGTCATTATCAGTTTTCTCATTATTGAAAACTATGATCACTTGATTAAAGATATTGCTACCAAATTCTCAACATATTTTAATAAATTATCTTAAATGCTTACCAAGGTAATTTCCAGTAATAATATGTAGATTATTTCTGGTTTTCAATGTCTCAAAGAGAAATTTAAAGGTTTTTTTGCATGAAACCTTATGTGCAGATGCTTTTAGAAACCTTATTTATAATTGCTAAACCACGGGAGTATTCATAATGTTCTCTAGTAGCTGAAAGAGTAGAGTGTGGTATTTCCATGCAGTGAAAAATTAGTAAGTGCTAAAAAGGAATGAGTTTAACAAGCCATGAAAAGACATGTAGAAATTGGAAATGCATATCAGTAAGTGGAAGAAAGTCAAGCTGAAAAGTCTATATACTGTATGATTTCAACAATATCACATTCTGCAAAAGGTTAAACTATGGGGTCAATAAAAGCATTCGCGTTGTCTTGGAGTTAGGCTTTGGGACATGGAGAAATAAGCAGGGCACAAAGAGTTTTATTTTTTCATTAGATGCATGTCTTTTTCTTATTGAGTTCCTAGGGTGCAGCATAGCATCTCTTTTATAGCTACTGTCTTTTTTTGTTTATTAATACAATAGCATATTGCATAACAATTGCATTTGTTGTGGGAAGTGGGCACATGTACGTAACACATTACAACATCCATCCCTTCTCAGGAGCCAAATCCACTACAGCAGATATGTGCTGTCTTTGGGAGTAGAGATATTGTGATGCTCAATATAAGTCGCCTGAATAATAATCACTGTTTTTAAGAGAAACGGAAGGGATAGAACCTAGGTTTAAAGGAACAAGAGCTTACTGAGTGTATTTTCCTTTCAAGTACTCATTTTCGGATTATAAAATGATATTTAGAAGATAAAAATCTTGATTTTTCTTAAGGAAAGTTAAAATACAAAGAGATGGGAAAAACAAAATAGGAGACAATGAAGTCTTAAGGAAGAGACTGTTAAGTTTAAGAAAAGATAGAGTAGGTTCATGAACTCATAATTTGAATATCTACAATTTGGTGATATCAAGATGAAAAGGAACACATGGAAGCAATTCAGAGGTATCAGTCACCAAAGGAAATCAGATTTTTATAATGGAAGAGAATATTTTAAAGAGTCAAAAAGAATTTTAAAAAACAGAAAATTTGACTGTTTGAGGCAATGAAAAAGATATTGAGTTGCCCAATAGAACTGTACTTTATTTTGTTTGTGGGTAAAAAAATCTAAGCCTGCAAGAAATTGTGTGTATTGCAAAGATAAAAGGCAATGATAGTGATCACTTTTGCCCAAAATTTACTAGGTTGAACAATTCAGAAAAAGCTACTGTTTCTCTCTATTCTACCAAAACATGGGTATTAGAACTTGGGTATTAGAATCCTCATACTGATTCATAATCTGGTGCTTCAGATAAAATTCCAGAAAACCTTTTGCTCCTAAGAACTTGGGTATTAGAATCCTCATACTGATTCATAATCTGGTGCTTCAGATAAAATTTCAGAAAACCTTTTGCTCCTAAGAGTTTGCCTTTTAAATTTGTCTTTACTGTCCTGATTTCCACAGTCTCCTTTAAAAACAAAAAACAAAAACCTAACAAACAAAGAAGCCAGAATGAAAATGCAATCATGATGTTTCTGCAGTACGTCATTAGAACAGTTTAAAATGACAAGATCAAGAAGGGACATGCTTTCAGGCTAAAAGAGGAGCAACTAGCTGTCGTTTCTTTCCCTTTTTTCCCTTTACTTCCCCACAGTCAACTCTTAAATTTCTTTTGTCTTTGGCTAAATAGAGCTAAGTTTAGAATGCTACAACAAAATAATCACAAACTGAAATTATTATAAGCAACAGAAATTTATTTCTCAGTTTTGAAGGCTAAGAAGTCAGAGATCAAAGCATCAAATCAAAGCTTATTTTCTATGAGATTTGTTTTTTTTTATTTTATTTATTTATTTATTTAAGACTTCTTTTATAAGAGATTAGTGAATGATTTTAGACAGTGGTATCTCCTCAGGTCACAAATGCTTTGGTTCACAAACAATTTGGTTTGTAAATAGAATTGTTTGGCAACATTTTTTTTTTTCAGTTTGCAAACTCTACATTGGGTGATGACCATGGCTATCTTTTCTCCAGAAACATAAGTGTGGCTGTCTTTTCTAGAATCCTGGAACAAGTTAAATTCTTAAACCAAGGTACCACTGTAATCACATGCATGAAAGCTCTACCCTGGTGACCTACTTATGTCTCAAAGGCTTTACCTTCAGTATCTTCACACTGGGAATTAAGACTTCAAAAACGAAATTTGAGAGTAGAGTGACCAAACACTCAGTCTACAGCAAGAATTTAAATGGAGACATCATGGAGTCTTGTCCTGTTAATGCCATTTCATGTGTCCTTCACATATTTCAATTAAAGTACTGTCTTTTCTTTTCTGAGAATTTCCTATAATGTTCCATTATTTAAGTATAACTGAGTAAAAAAGTTTCATTTTAAACAATTCTGCAATGTAAACATGAAACTTTAAAATATGATAACCTTAAAGCATTAGTACCTTTCTTAACCAGTGTAATTTTTAAAAAGTCAAAGCAGTAGTAAAGTGTTAAATTTTACCAAGAAGACAAAGCTTTTCCCAGATGGACATTAATGAACTATCTAAAACATTTTCACATGATAAAGAAATGCACTAATTTGTCCCCAAAATTTATTTTTACATGTATATTCACCTTTGTTCCTTCTCTAATATTAATAACTATATCTGAGGGCCAGGATTCTCATAGCATTAGGGTTGCTTTTAAATAATGGTTAAACACTTTTCAAAATGTTGCAGCATTCAACAACATCAACTTTCTTGTTTGTTTTTAGTGTTACAGCAGTAATACCAAATAAAATGCTATCCTCAGTTTTTGAGAATGAGTGGTTAATTGCTGGAGTGCACCAGAATGGCAGGTCTTATAAGAGGACCATCCGAGGTCAAGGATTCACTGCTCATTTCCACTGAGAAAGTGTAATGGGCAAAAATGTACAACACACATATAAATATCTCAGTTTATTCACCTTTAAAAACTGACAATCATAGATTAAAATATAAATTTCCCATTTACTCTATAAAAAGATCACGGTTAGTTTTATTTCCCCCAGGATCAATACTAATCATGCTATATAACTAACCAAGAACACTTGGTAACAAGCAGGAGACGGTGAATTCAATTTCATTTTTGTGAAAGAGCTGAAAGTCAATATGTTGTGAAGACAAAATTTTAAAACAACCGATTTCTAGGTGAGGCTGTAATGGGAACACCTTTATAATGCATCTTGTTCAATATTTATACACAGAAATTGCATAGGTCTAGTTAATGTTAACATACAGTTTTTAGCAGTGTCAAATATAACTTCTCTTTCACTGTTGAAAGTTATCGCTCTACCCAGCATATTATCTCAAAACACGTTTTTATTGCCTTTGTATGTGTGTGGGAGCACAATTGAGTTTGGAAAGGTTAAAGGGGCTAAAAGATTTCTGAGTGAAAACAGCAGGGTCACATGTACTTGGCTACTACAGGAGAGAGAACAATAGGGAAGTAGTGGAGGTGGAAATAAATAAACTGCGACTTGGTAAAACAAACCCAGTAGAGGAAAGCAGAAGCTGAATACCAAAGTGATTTTACAGAGAGCATAGTTCAGTTCCCAGTGCACACTTCCAGTAACAGCAGACTCTGTGTTTATTGCTTTCCTTTCCACATGGAATGTACGAAGACATACTTATTAAACTGTACCAGTGCTTGGGAGAATTTCAGGCACACAACCTCTGCCAGCAAATAAGAAGCGCAGTGTGACTGAATGCAGAATTAATTTCTACTCTGCTTTAGTTCAATAAGTACAATTAAAAATTGTCATCACTCCTCTAAAATATAAACTATGTTTAGACTTATTATAGTGGCCTAATGCATCTCTTTTCTTCCAAACCACAAATAAAAACTAAGAATAAATCATCTTCCCACACTCTTGTTCTCAGAGAAAGTAATAAATCATAAATCTTCACAGTTTTGCTTCTAGACTGTAAGGGTCCACAGCCCTTAATTCTAATCTCCTCTGCTATCACCACTTAGCCCTTCAGATCGCTTGCTCTTACTCTACTTCCCTGTGTCCAACTGGTTTCATTCTTTTCTTTCTACACATTGCCTCAGAGATCCTCAAAGATCACTAAATCTGATTTTTGGTGCATTTTTGCTTTCAACGACTATAGTGGAAGATTAGAGGAAAATAAACTATCATATTGTTGAATATTTCTTGATATGTTTCAGGAACTGATATGAGTCTGTTTAGGAGGGAGTTATTTGCCAGGTGTGCATTAGTGTGGAGGGATGAGAGAGGGGATAAATACGTCCCAGAAGGATCAGTTGGAATCAGTCATGCAATGGATGCCCCTTATCGGTGAGAACAAAGAGCAGCAGTGATCTCCTGCCTGCTTTAGCACCATCCCTATGACCTCTTCTGTTAGTCTTAGGTTGAACCCCTGCCAACTTATCTAGAAATAGTACAATTACAGAACTGTACAAACAGAGTGTACAAGCCTTTCATCTCTATGACAAAATACCAATTGCAACTAACTTAAAAAGTGGAAGGGATTATTTTAACTCATAATCCTGGAGGTTTTATAGCATGGCCTGCCGGGCCTGTGCTTTTGGTCCTGTGGCAACTCAGCACATGGAAGGAGTGTTTGGCAGAGCAAGCAGTTCACTTTATGGCAGCCTGGAAGCAAAAGGAAAGAGAAAAAGACAAGCTACCCCAGTTCCCTTCAGGGGTATCCCTCCACTAACCTTAGACCTTGCACCAGGCCCAAAGTCCTCAAGCTTCTGCCTCCCCCAGTAGCACAAGATCACGGACTGGGACAAAGTCTTTAACGCACAGACCTTTAGGGGACCTTTCAGATCCGAACTGTAGCACAGAGTGCTTATAAACAGATTAGAAGTAGAAAACTCCTTACGTTCACAGAAAATGAGAGGAAAAAAGAAGATAAACTCTTTAAAAAGAGAGAAATAGTGCTTATTCTTCTTAAAATGTTGGTGCCATTTATGAATATCATGAGAAACACACCAACCTGATTTCCTTGGAAAATAATGTCATATTGTTTTGCATGCAGTAAGAACTCTTGTTTTCTATATTCCATGATTTTAAAGAAGAGAAAATTATCTTTAACATATATTACATAAAAACAAATAATAGCCATTCAACAGCTAAACAGATCAATTTTCTGAAATTTGAATCCTTCTTTGTGTTTTAGAAAAATCTCAAAATTGTGGTTGTCAGATCCATTCAATTTGAATTGTAATTTAGGTTAAATTCATATCCCGCACAAATTCCTACCCCACATATGTAACATCGTATCAAAATGGAAAGGAGAAAGAAATTATGTTCATTCTGCTCCATTCACTAGGACAAGGAAGTAGATACATGTAATTTTTTTAATAATGCCAACAGTGGGAAAAGAAATAAGAGGTTTCTGACATATTCTGATTTAACCAGAAAATAAGCTTAATAAGAACATCTGTCCCACAGTAAGGCTGGTTAACTGATGATTTGCTCTATTACCTGAGATATCAGTAGCTTCTTCTTGGATAACAAAGCTACTGAAGACAGGTACTTCTAAGCGCAAAGCAAAGCTCGCAGATTATATACTTGTTTTCAGAAAAAATATAAAAATCAGTGAATTCACCTTTCAATTTTACCAGTTTGTTCTTCATTTACACAATAAAGCAATTTTCTGTCTCCTAAATCTACACAAAGCTTGCAAAAGTAGAAGAAAACATTCTTGCCAAAGATCAACAATGACTAATAATCATGCCTTATTAAACCCAAGGGTCCTTCCTCAAAAATTTTTGTTTTTGAGACTTGTTATCTATCAACCTTTTAAAATTGGAGTTCTGTAATAACATTTTAATCTAAAATTTCCTGTAATTGGTAATTTTTCAGGTTTAACATTTTGTTCACCCCTACAGGGCATAATTTCCTCATTGTCTCTCTTAAACTCTTCAGGTCAAGTTTGTTTATTCTTGGATTATCAAAATGTTTTTTGTTTATCTTTAATTATTCTTGTTTTATTCTTTCATCAACTTCAGTTCATTCAATATAAACTAAATAATACTAGGCTCATACGTGGTTTCTCTGCTTAGTCATTCACATTTGTTATGGCTTGTGTCTAGATGTCCACGCAAATCTTCATGCGGTCATAGCGCTTTTTCAGAGGTGGCTGGATCTAGAGGGTGTGATGCTGGGATTAAGAATGTGTGATTAGCAAATCAGTCCACTAATTGGTTTGGCTTAGTTCTGGCTAGGATTAGGTGTGTGAGTGCTATACCCGCCCTAGGGCAAGTAGCCTGCGTACAATATAAGGGACAGAAAGAGTCTTGTCTTCCTCCCCGTGTTGCTTTTGCTGTGTTCCGCCGCCATGAACTATTGCCCCTCTGCAATGTGCCACCCTGCCAGCTGAGTATGGACTGAAACCTCCACGAACTTTGAGCAAAATAAACTTTCCCCCCTTTAACTCTAGGTTTCAGGCATTTTGTCTCAGCAATGAGAGAAAAGTAGCTAAGACAACATCTGAAGAAGCATTGTCCAATCATTCAAGGTTAACAGAGACCATTCTTTTCTGTCTGCTGTAGTCCATCTTCACACCACAACTCCTTCCCCAATGTCTTTTTAGCATTTTTATACATCTTTCTCCTCTGCCTCCTATCTTTATCAAGTTTGTATTGTGATATATCCCTAACTTCTATGTAAGTTCCTTTTCTCTGATATGGGCTTTCTCTTGCTGCCTAAATATCTTACCCAGAATAATAAAATACACATATTATTTCATGGTTCTGCAGATATGTCCAGGCTGAACTCAGGGGGTCCTTTGATTACACAAAAATCAGGATACCAGCCAGATGGGTTCGTCTCATTAAGCTTGGAGGAAAGAATTCACTTCCAAACTTATTTGGGTAATTGACAAAATACAGTTCCTTGGTGTGGAAGGTCAGTATTCTTCTATTGTTCTGTTTGCCATCAGCCAGAGCTTATTTTTTGGTCTAAAAATCATTAATATTCCTTAGCTATGGCCTCTCTATTGTGAAAGGCTGTGAACACAAAACTCTAGTTTGGAATGAAGGAAAGAAAATGTGACTGCACAGAACCCTTCCCATGCTACTCTTTCTAATAATTCATCCATGTGATGTCTTCAACTTTCAAAGACTCACATGATTACATTAGGCCCATTTGGTAATCTGGGATAATCTCCCTGTAATAAGATCATTTATTAGTTCCATTTACAAAGTGCCTTTCTATGTAACCTTGTATAAACATGCAAATGATGTGGATGACAAAGTTCTTGGTCACCAGAACTCTGCCTTCCTCATCTACTTACCCTAAAAAAACTCACAGGGAAGAACTGAGTCAGCAAAGAGAATTTTTTCTTTTATTTTTGTCTCTCTTGTTCTGTTTCTCTCTGCCAGTGCTTTCAATTCTTCATTACAAAATGCCTGGGAGCAGGAATGCTTTGAGAATGGGTAAAGGAAGATATAAATTAATAATGACCTAGTTCACTGTAAACAGTGGGAAGACAGGGAAAATAACCCCTTTCTTAATGTTTATATATGGTTCATTTGTATATCCTTCATTAATTATGCCAGCAGACTTTCATAAAAGTAATTTTTCTGTACCTTTAACCTGTGTTTTTGATGAAGACAAGCTCTGCCTATAAATTAATATTCAATTCAATACTTTATTCTCACCCAAAATCCAAGTTAACTTATCTTCTGTGACAGTGCCAAATTTATCTCTGCCATAATTTAATATTCAGACTTCAGGCAGCATGGTCGTTTTGTAGCAGCATAAGAAAGATGGAATAAGAAAAAAAGGAATCAGAACCTTGGCAGAAGCTCTTCACCAAGGTGGCTACCATAAAGAATCAAATCTTAAATCCTATACAAAAAAACTTCCATCACTGTACATATAACACAGATGTTAAAAGAATTAATGTGAGGAAAAAGTATATGAAACCACAAGTATTTTCTTGAAATTCAAATAAGAAAATAGTCATGTTTGTAGGCAATAGATAGTTTAGGAATAAGTATTCAAGAGACTAAGTTGGTTGGTAAAAAGATCACAAAGTTTTGAGGGAGAAAGGTCAGAGTCTACATCTTTGGATCCACTTTATCCATTTGACTTATTTCTGAGTCTGATTTTTTACACTTACAAAACTTACAAAATGGGAATAACACTGCTTTAGCAAGAAAACTATTGCAAAAATGTTACTTTAAAAGTACCCCCAAAATCTCAATGGCTAGCAACATTAAGAATGCATTTCTGCATCACAGCTCTGCAGGTCGTCTCAGGGAAAGATCAACTCACTGTTGAGGCTGTGAGCTATGTTCAAGTCTGTTCTCTCTTGCTACAATGAAGTCTTGAGAAGCATCAATTACTCAAGATATTGTTTTTCTTACAGTGGAAGGTAGAAGCTTCTCAAGGATCCATCAGAAACATGTGATATCTTTATTTTCCTAAGAGCTGGTACACTGTTAGGTACTTTGGTCAAAACTCTCTAAGCCCCTTGAGGAAAATTAACTTGCCTATCCAGCATCAATGAAAACCTGATGAGTGCGCCTCCTAAAAAAAAAAAAAAAAAAAAAAAAAAAATTAAAGAGAAACTTCAGCTGCTGAGTCACTGAACCAGTACAAATACTGATCTTGAAATTTTCTAAATCAAGATAGCCTTAGGTTTATGTCCAATCAAATATGTGCGACCTAGGCGTGAAATGGGAGTGAGAGGTAGATAGAGACAATTGTCTTCTGCAAAACTTATCCTTTTGGTGTCTGGATCTAGGACAAGCTCTTCAGGACTAAGAAAAGGATAGATAACCGGGTACAAACAGCATGGCATTACAACTGTCTTAAGTTTATGTCATATCCTCCACAAACAAGTAAAAGAGGAAAAGGCTAAGAAATTGGTCAAAGCTTCTCCATTGAGAAAGACTAGAGTTTTGGAGCTACATATCCAAATTTAAAATTAGAGATAAGTGTCATTTAGCAAAGGCCCCTCAGATTCAGAGGTATGACTTGATTGTAACGATGGAAACTCAGATCTCTAAGGATGCAGCTGAATTTAACTTTGTCCACTGGAGATAAATGAGTCTGAGGTTACTGATATATGTATGTCTTATGCACATTCAACATAGACAAATACAAATTACCAAGAGAAAGAAGAGGAAAGAAGAGAAGGGGCAGTTACTTCCAGCTATTTCCTTCTTGGAAGTATGATTGTGAGTGAGTGTGAACTATGCATCAAGGTTCTATCTCCATAATCTTTCTTAAAATCAGCTGGCTCTCATATTGTATTTTACCACATTATATTATTCTAATATATTAAAATACACGTTTCACATGGATGACTCTTAATTGCTAGTGCTCATGTCAAAAAAGAACAAACTGCCCAAACACTGGAGTGGGGTAGGGATGGGAGACACTCATTGAGAAAGACATTGAGAACTTGTGAAATGTTGGTCTCCAATATGGCACCTTTGAAAATGGACTTTTAAGTATACTTGCAATAATAATATTTTTTACCTTGTATGTTAACTTTAGAGCACCCATAAAATCCAATTCTAGTATGTAGCTTTTTATCCAACCCAGGACTTACTACTTTTATGTTCCATAAATGCTTGGAAAGCCATTGAATTGTAATGTTTTTTAGATGTCCTATTTGACTAAGCGTGTTAATTGCCTTGTTCAAATCTTTTACATTCTTATTGATGTTTTGTATGCTTGATCCATCAATAAGTTAGAGAGCTGTGCTAAAATCAATTTTTTTCAGTTTCTTCTTTTATTTTCTTCAATTTTACCTGATATGCTTTAAAGCTATATTATAAGGTACACAGAACACTAGGCTTGGGATATCATCCTGAGAAATTGAATCTTTATCAAAACAGAACAGACCTCTTTATCTCTATTAATGTCATTGTACCTGAAAACACTATTTGATCTGATAATGATATAGAAGTATCATATTTTAGTTCTTATTTACCTTGTGTGGATTGTTGCCCATTTGATTTCTGTCAAACTTTCTGACTCCTTACAATGGCATGTGCCTCTTTTAGGAAGTACAGAGCTTATTAAAATTCTATCCTTTTTCTTAGTTTTATCTTTTAAATTGCATGTTCAGCTTGCTTATATTATTGCATTTGAACATAAATCTCCAGGAATCATAGTTTTCTTTGTGGTTTCCTCTTCTTGTTGTTGCAGTTTGTTGGAGTCTCAGCACCATGGAAACAGTGCTTTAAGCATTCATTACATAATTTGTTGAATGAATCAGTGAAAAATGAATGACTATATTTCATTTGGATTTATTTCTACCTTGTCTCTTTGTTATAAAGATGTAATGGAATTTGGTGGTTAAAACCATGTATTGTGATGTCAAGTGTACATGTACATGCATGAGTGCAAATCCCTGCTCTGGAATCTACCACTTCTATGATTTTTCAGAAACTTATCTAGTCTCTCTGTGATTCAGGTACTTTATTTGATAATGGGGATGACAGCAACACGAGCCGCCTAAGCTGTTGTGAGGATTAAATGATTTAAAATATGTAAAGCATTTAGAATAGTATTTTGAACATAGCTAAGCGCCAAAAACTATTATCTCTTTTCCCTCATTAAATTAGAAATCATACTTTGCACATTTTTTTAAAAAAGCTTTAACTCTCTAACCTAACTACACAATTTAAAGTTAACTAATGTCAGGGCTGGGGATTTAGCTCAGCGGCACAGCGCCTGCCTGGCAAGCGCAAGGTCATGAGTTCAATTCCTGGTACCAGAAAAAAATAAAAAATTAAAAAAATTAAAAATAAAGTTAACTAATGTCAAAGAACTGTGAAACATTTGAACTCTGATTACCATCTCCTGATATATCCATAATTTAGACTATCATACTTCCATGCATTTAAATTAGAAATAATTAAATTAGAAATAATTGCTATTGATTTATACTGTCACTACTTATTTTTATACAAGCATATTCTTATTAATTTTAAGGCATTCACTTTCTTTTCTTCAAATTTTGAAAATCCTCTCAATGATTTTGTATATGAAATTTTCCATGATCCAAGTATATATTTCTGTTTAATTTTTTTATCCCAGACTTTCACTGTACTTTTGTGAAAATTTATGTATTTTATCTGCTTTTTAAAAATGTCTTTCAATACTGTCCCTCCTTTTCTTTATTCTGTCTTTCTAGATGGTAGTTAATTACAAGTTTTCATTTCTCCTGCTGATTGTCTAACTTTTTAAACCCATCTTTAATACATACTTTTTTCTTGTGTCTCTGCAAACTTTTTAGATCTTTTATGACGTTCATTAAGATTAAGAGCTTGACCCACTGAAGCTCAACATTCTCATTCACTTAATGTAAATTCTTATAGTTTTTAATTCATAGAATTCTGTTTTATTTTTAAAAATATATGTGTCTTATTTTCTATCTGTTTTTGTTTCATTCTGCACCTTTCACTTCTGTAATAGAACAAGCATCTTCCCACTTTCCGTGATAAAATAGAATATTTTTCTTCCTGTTTATTCAAAAAATGTTACTTTTCACATGAAGACTGTTTCCACTTCAGCTTTCGAGGGCTGCCAGTTTTTTCTTCCGTACCCAGACATTCAGTCAAATCCCAGGTCTGTGAACTGCCCAACACCTCAAGGAAGCAGCAGCCTCACAGCCTGCTTGTTACTCTGGATATAGCCTGGCTTACAAAAGCAATTCATTTTTTAAAAATTTATTTTAAGAATAAAAGAAGGAAAACATATTAACAAACAGACATCCATTTTAAAACAGCATAAGAATAATACACACAACACAGACTTACAGACAAAGTGGGAAATTAACAATCATTGTTGTATTACATATTGATATCTTCAAAGTGGTTGCTCAGGAAAGCAAATAGAGACATGCAAGATTAATCAAACAATTAACCATTAACTATTCCTTTCAGTAAAACAATAGAAGTCAGTAGTACAACTACGTTAGCTATCCTGTATATACATAAACATATAACTTCCCCTTCTTTCTTTTCTCTGTTCCCTCACCCCAGTTGCTCTTTACTTTTGAGCATTTTCCTTTCATTTCACAATGTCTGTCATACCTCTTAAGTTTTACTCACTTTTCAGGTTCTTCCACTAGTGAGACAATACATTGCTTACACATGGAGGTCTGATTTATTTCACTTATGAGTATGGTCTCTAGTTGTGACCATTTATCTATTTAAGCCTAGAGTTTATCTTTTTTATAGCTGAGTAATATTCCATTATATAAAAGTACCACAGTTTTTTTATCCATTCCTAAGTGGATGGACATTCAGGTTGCTTCCACAATTTAGCAATTACAAATTACACTGCTATAAACATGGGTGCATATATATATATCACTGTGATTTGATGGTTTCAGATCTTCTGGGAAAATATCCAGAAGGGGAATAGCTGGGTTGAATGGGATCTCTAGACCTAGTTTGCTGAGGAATCTCCAAACTGATTTCCACAGTGGTTTCACCAGTCTGCATTCCCACCAGCAGTAGAAAAGGGTTCCTATTTCTCCACAGCCTCACCAGCATTTGTTATTGGTTAATTTCTTAATGCTAGCCATTCTTACTGGGGTAAGATGAAATCTCAATGTTGTTTTAATTTGCATTTCTTGAATGACTAGTGATGTGGAACATTTTCTCATGTATCTATTTGCCATGTGTATTTCTTTATCTGAAAAGTGTGTGTTCATCTCAGCTGACCATTTTTTGATTGGGTCTTTGAATCTGGGGGAGCTCACGTTTTTAAATTCTTTAATGTTCTAGATAGAAGATCTTTGTCTGAGGGACAGTCAGCTAAAATTTTTTACCAATTTGTGGGTTTTTTTTTTTTTTTTACTCTGTTGGTGATTTCTTTAGACGTGCAGAAACTTTCAATAGGATGAGATCCCACTTGTTGATTCTTTGAAGTATTTCATGGGTAGTTCGGCTTTTGTTCATGAACTCTCTGCCTACCCCCATGTCTTCAAGATTTTTACCTACTTTCTCTTCCAATAGATTTACTGTTTCTGTTTTAATATTGAGATCTGTGATCCATTTTGACTTTAGTTGGGTGCATGGTGATAGACTTGGGTCTATTTTCATTCTTTGGCAGGTAGCAAGCTAATTTTTCCAGCACTATTTATTAAAAAGGCTATCTTTCTTCCAGTGAGTTTTTTTGGTCCCTTTGTCAAAGATTAGGTGGCTGAGTCTGTTTGTGGTTGTGGCTTTTTCACGTCTGTTCCATTGATCCTCTGGTCTGTTTTTTAGCCAGTATCATGTTGATTTTATTAGAGTAGCTTTGTAGTATAATTTCAGGTCAGGGATTGTGATTCCACCTGACTTGTCCTTGTTGCCCAGGATTGCTTTTGCTATGGTGGGTGTCTTCTGGTTCCAGATGAATTTAAGGAATGTTATCTCTAGATCTGTGAGGTGTGCTAATGGTAGTTAAATAGGAATTGTATTGAATCTGTACAACAATTTTGATAGTATGGCCATTTTCACAATGTCGGTCCTTCCTATCCATGAGAAAGGAATGTTCTTGCATTTATTGAAATGCTTTTCAATCTCTTTTTTCAGAGTATTGTAGTTTTCATTCAATAGATCTTTTACTTCTTGTTAGATTGATTCCTACGTATTTCAATTTCTTGGATGCTATTGTGAAAGTTATGGTTTCCTTAATTTCTCCCTCAGTCTGTTTTTTGTTTGTGTATAGGAATGCGATCGATTTTTGGGGTGTTGATTTTGTATCCAGCTACACTGCTGAATTTGTCAATTAATTCAAGGAGTCTTCTTGTGGAGTTTTTGGAGTCTTCCATGTGAAGTATCATGTCATTTGCAAATAGTGATAATTTTATTTCTTCCTTTCCTATCCTTATTCCTTTTATTTCTTTCTCTTGTCTAATTGCTCTGGCTAATGCTTCCAGGATTATGTTGAATAGGAGTGGTAACAGTGGACATCCTTGTCTTCTTCCTGATTTTAAAGTAAAAGCTTTCAGTTTTTGTCCATATAAAAGCAATTTACAACACAATTGATTCACCTATAATTTTTTAGTGCTCTAACCTGAAAGTAATTTCTCTGAATATTTTGTTCACATATTTCCTAAAATATAAATTTGGTCCCATTATGTCTTCAGAGGCTCTTAGTGTCACACTCTGAGTTTTTGTACCCATTGTGCTCTGTGGCACCTGTACAGGCTACAGTCAATTTACCCTCTGGTTTACCTGTCTCTTTCTGTCTCTGTGTGTCTATAGTATACATACCTGTCTGAAGGCCCATAGCCATGGCCTCTTAAACTAAGGTTTTTCCCTCAGAATAATTTATGTTTTGTTTTGTTTTTTTTCTTGGAGGATAACCCATGTTTACTGTTTCTAACTTCTACCAGCCTGGGTCCTGCCTGTAGAATTTTGGAAATCTTATAATCTGTATTTCCTCCCATTTCAATCCTTTTCTGTCTAAGCAAGCAGTATTTCTACTACTATAACTTTACGAAAGTCTTGTGGGCCTCCAGGTGTGTCATAAGTATCCACATGATTAGAAAGTATCCTCCACAGGTTTTTCTTGTATAACCTTCTGTATTGCTGGATTCAGCTGAAATGAATAACTGCATTTATGAGTACCACATCTCACCTCTTTAGCAAAAGGTTATCCAGCAATGACCTTGGCTCTCTTTCTAAGACATACTTTTCTTACAATAGATTTCCTAATTTCAGCATCCCTTAAAATATGTTAGGGCAAAGGAGCTCCCAAACCATTAAGTATCGTTCTTTTCTGCTTACAGTATTTCTTTCCTCAATTTCTCTGTTTCTCCCATTTTAGTATGAGCAAAAAAGAGAAACCTAGTTGTACCTCAAGCACTTTTTTTCTTGGAAAGATTCTCAGCTAAATATCCAGAATTATCACTTGCCCATTTTACCTTCCACACAACAGTAGAAAATGATTTAGCCATGATTTCTTCCACTAGACAACAAAAAGTGCCTTTTCTTAGAATGTGTTCATTGTTTTCTGAGAGCTTGCCAGAGATGACTATGAACCCTTACAGTACATTATCTTCATGAACATGTACATGTTCTCAAAGGTAAGGGAACTTTCCTTGGCCGTGCTCTTCCAAACCCATATCAGAATAGCCTTTAACTTCCATGTTTCTACCAAAACTTTCTTCAATCTATACTTTTCCTATTTTGTGCCTCAAAACCCTTCCAGCAGGTACTGTTAGCCAATGCCAAGTCACTCTACATGTTTAGATATCTCTTACAGTATCTTACCACTTTCCAATGTCAAAATCTTTGTTCATTTCATAGGTCTGACAGAGAAATGACTATAAGTTCTGTGACAAAAAGAACCCCACAGAAATGCATTCTGTTATCATTCTGTACACAAAAGTCTGAAAGCAAATTATTAACAGGAAAACAGTTCCTCTAAAGGTTCAAAAGAAGAAATGTTCCTTGTTCTTCCAGTTTCAGGTGGCTCCAGATTACATTTGAGGCTGTGTGACTCTGATATCTGCCTCCATCTCCAACATGGTCCTCTTTGCTGTGTAACTGTATTCTTTCATTTCTTGGATAAAGACATTCATCATTAGATTTAGGTCCCACACTGATTCAAGATGATCTCATCTGGAAATACTTACCTTGTATCTGTAAAGGCTTCTTTTCCAAAATAAGGTTACATTCTAATATTTTGGATAAGCATGTTTTTTGGATGATACCTCTAAAGCTGTCCTGGGTATTTTTAAACAAAGAATTTATTTGGGGGAGATATAAAATAGCTATTATTAAAACAAGCAAAGTTAAATATCTACCATATTTGTGTCTTGTCTTTCCTTCTAACAATGCAGAAGAAAGATTTAAAATCTGACAATAGCCAATACATGAAAATTCATGTCAGAAAATTGAAGCTAAGTAAAATAAAATAAAATATGAGAGAGTTTTATGACTTCTATTTTCTTTCTTCTGTTGCAATAACAATTTTAATTACGCACCTAGGGGCACAGATGGAAAAATATTGTGACACTATGACAAGGTACAGCAAATACGATGATTAAGGTCTAACAGTGTGATCGCTGGAAAACACTGAAAACAACAAACCCCATGTCACCTATTCACACTGAGATGCAACACTCTTGAAAATAACTTTTTTATTTAAAAAAGCTGCTACTGCTTCAAGGTACTCAAAAGGATTCCACATCCAGGAAAAAGGGTTGTTTTGATTGTCTTTTCCATGAGACAATGGAAAGTTAAATGAAACTCTCCTTCACTCCTATTTTCTGTGTCTATTCCTTGTGAATGTGAAATGGCTATTTACCATTATTGTTCTTGGAGTTTCATCTAGCATGTGTCCATGAAATCTTGCATTGTGGAAAAGGAATAACTAACGGAAATTAACCATGTTGTGTCTGACTCTAGATGAGTACAAACTTAAAAGGGCAGAAAAACTTTTCCATAAGGTGATTGTTTTCATCCTCATTAGTATCCCTAAAACTCAGCAAGAGAGTTGTATGGAAAAGAAATCATAACAGATGTTTCTCAGTGGTAATAACTTCCAGTTATAATGAGTTAGAGACACACATCTAATTATGATAACAACAATGCATAGAATGCTAAAGAAAAGATAGTTCTGGGGAAAAGATGAATTTGTCTTCAGTACCCCGTAATGACCAAGGGCATCCTGTAGCTTTACAATGTTTATTTTACAGAAGTTACTCTAAGTCAGTCTCCTATGATACTCCATAATAATCCATGGCTACAAATATTACACAGTCCAACAAATATTCTGCCTATTTGATTCTTGCTGTTATTCTTACTACCTATTGTAGGCATCTTATTTCTGCTTGAATCATAGAAAGAGCATGCCTACTCTAAATGTTTAATGATTAATTTATCCTATGAATAAGTAAATACTTGTTAATATGATAATTTTATGTTCAAAGGTGGTATTTTTTTTACCCTGGAAGGGCAAGAGATAGATAGGGATTACCAATGGACACAGAACAGTCTGGAGTGTGAGATGTATTCAATATCTGAGTGCAGTAATTGTTTCATTGATGTAGATAATGTATATGTATACTCAAACTTATCTATGGATATATAATAAATATTGATGATTTTGTATCAGTTACATTCTAATACAATAAAGATTAATTTTATTACTATAATTTCAGCATAAAGTCAAATTAAAAATTTGATTTCTTTAGAAAAAGTTGGCATGAAAGTAGAAAATACACTGCAGGTGTGCCTGGCCCATCCCCTACACTGCATGATAGAGTAGCCAGCATGAGAAGTGCTCTGGACTTGGTAAGTAGCTCCTTAGAGGAAGCCAGGTGCCAGGCCCATACCCCTACACTATTGGATGGGCAGCAAGCCTGGGAAGCTCCCAGGACTCTTCATCCTTTCTTTCTACCCCCTTCCATAGTTACCCAAACCTTGCATAGCCATCCTTTGTCCTCAAACGTTTCTACTTCCTTTCCAGTTCTTTATCTTATACACCAGTGGTAAATTTCCACTGAATTTCCACACGATAGGTTAAACCCATTCTACTAAAGGGAAACACATTGCATACAAACTCCTAATTTACAATTGGTTCTGGTATATAACTATAAACTTTGCTCCTATAGGCTGAAATACAAAATCAGTAGTTACCACATTTTGCCAATTTTTAAATTGTGAGTGATACTATCACTATTGTTAATTGTACTACCATAGTCAAAATATCATAACTGCTGTAATCAGTGATTCTCCTTAGCATAACAGGATTGGCAAGATCTGGTGCAATAACCTTCTCACAGCTCTGCACCAATACGCTGGGGACTGAGACAAAGAGAAACCAAATCCCACTCCCAATTAATTGGGAAGGTAGGATCTTGGGACAGACACAAACCAAGAATCTCCTAAATACAGAAGATCTCCCTGAACAACGGACTTTTCCTAAAGAGGCTACCTACTCCCAAACTCACAAAGATCATCACAGAAAACAAAATAAAAATATTTTGAAATAGAATATGACAAGACAAAGGAGAAAAATGTAATCTCAGACCTTCAGGCTAGCCAGAACAAGTATAAAACATATCAACATAGAAAAAATTGGAAGTCACACACCTGAAATTTCTGAAATGATAGCAATTTAAGTAGAGAAACAACTCCATGGGGCTATAGAGGAAAGCAGATCAGAAATAATCTTTCAGGTGAAAATAGAAATGACAATCATAATGAAAGAATTGCTCAGCATATCCGAAAAAGACATAGAAAAAGAATAGAGGAGTATAGGAAAATGATGGGAATATTGAATGAATAATATAGGAAAGAATTGTAATGCATGAAACAGATTCAAAGAGATACCCAGGAAATTAAAAATTCCACTGAAAGCTGACAAAGCTGCTTGAATGAAACTGCAGATAGACTTTCAGACTTTAAAGTCAGGACTGCAGCCTGTGATCATGAAAGGAAACGCCTCTCAAAAATAACAGTGAACTAGGAAATAACAATTAAAAGTCTGCAAGATCACTGATACTGAAAAAAAAAAAAAAAAAAAAAAAGCCACAAGATGATGCAAAGAAAAATCACACAGGACTGATAGGTGCTGAAGAAAAATCAAGTGTCAACACAAGTGACATAAAAAGATTATTCACAGAAGTAATAGTAGAAAAATTTCCCAAGCATGGGACAAGAATCTGACAAACAGATAAGGGAGGCACACAAAATGCATATAGAAGGCCAAATAGCTATAACCAAAATAAATCTATACTCACATATACAATTATAGGCATCCCAGAAATTCTGCACAGGAACAGAATATTAAAAGCTGTCACAGAAAAAAACAGATCACCTATAAAGGAAAGCCCATCAGAATCATGGCAGACTTCTCAACACAATCCATCAAGTCAAGAAGAGCTTGGAGTGAAGTATTTCAAGTCAGGGAAGGAAACAACTTCCACCCAGATTGATGTACACTGTAAAACTATCTTTCAAAATTAATGGAGAAATAAGATACTTCCATGACAAAGAAAAACTGAAGAAATTCATAACTGTCAAACTAACCCTACAAAGAGTATTGAAAGATATTCTAGAAAGAGATAAAAATGACCACGATTCCAAAAATAACAACAGAAACAAATCACCAAGCAGGGCAAATAATTAAACAGAGGGGAAAAGTAAGGATCCAATAACAGGAAAATAACAAGACAAAGATAAGCCAATACATATCAGTAATAACCATTAATTTAAATGGTCTCAATTCACCAATGAAAAGAAGCACACTAACAGAATGGATCAAGAAACAAAATCCAAAAATATGCCTTATACAAGAGACACATTTAACTCAAAAGTAAATTCATAGATTCAAAGGATAGAAAACAATACTCCATGTGATCAGAACTCAGAAAAAAAACAGGGGTAGATAATCTGTTTCCAGACAATGTGAACTTCAAGTCAAAAATAATCAAAAGAGATAAAGAAGGTAACTACATACTTGTCAGGGTAAAACTTCAAGAGAAAGACATAACAATCATAAATACATATGCACCAAATACAGGAGCACACAACTATATAAAACAAATATTAATAGACATGAAAAATCAAATAAGGAATAACACAATTGTAACAAGGGATCTTAATACACCTTTGTCACAAACAGACAGATCAACGGGACAAAAAACCAGCAAAGAAATAGCAGAACTGAACCAAACTTGCAAACAAATGGACTCAGTAGACATTTACAGAGCGTTCCACACAACAACATCAAAATACACAATCTTATCAGCTGTGTATGGGACATGCTCTAAAATAGACCATATACTGGCCCATAGCTTAACTAATTGTAAAGAAATTGAAATTATCCCATGTATATAATCTGACCATAGTGCAATGAAATTGGTAATGATTTACCAAAAAAACACACAAAAACTGCATAAACACATGGAAATTAATAACACCCTCATGAATAACCAAGCGGTTACAAATGAAAGTAAAGGTGAAATTTAAAAATATCTACAATCAAATGAAAATGCAAACACAAATGACCAGAACCTAATGAAAAGGGGACCCAATGAAAGCAGTCCTCAGTGGTAAATTCATAGTGGTTAATACCAACATCAGGAAAACAAAACAAGCACAAATAAACAACCTAAATCTGCACCTCAAGTTTCTAGAAAAACAAGAGCAAGTCAATCCCAAAACCCTAACAAGGGAGGAAAGTATAAAGATCAGAGCAGAAATTATTGCAATGGAGACTAAGAAAACAATACAAAAAATTAATGAATCAAAGTTTGTTCATTGAAAGAATAAAAGAAATTGATAGACCACAGCCAACTTTATCAAAGAAAGGAAATAAAAAGCTTCATGCAATGAAGAAGGAAAAGATCCTGTGGAAATTCAGAAGATCATCAATACCTACTTCAAAATTCTTGACTCTCATGGGATGGAAAACACAGAAAAAATGGACAGATTCCTAGATACATTTGAATTACCAAAACTGAATCAAGAAGATATAAAAATTCTGAATAATCTAATATCAGTTAATGGAATTGAAAATATAATAAAAAAAGTTACCAAGAAAGAAAAGCCCAAGTCCTAATGTATTCACAGCTGAATTCTGCAAGAAATTTAGAGAAGATTTAATGTCGATACTCCAATTCTTTAATGAAAGTTAAAGGAAAGCAATTGTCCTTAACTCATTTTTGGTAACAAACGCAGAGAAAGAACTAATCAAAAAAGAGAACTACAAGCCAATCTCCTTTATGAACATAGATGCAAAAATCCTCAGTAAAATACTAACAAAAAGAATTCATCAAATTATCAAGATTATACATCATGATCAGGTGGAATTCATCCAAGGAATGCAGTACTGTTCAACAAATGCAAATCAGTAAGTATAATGCACCATATTAACAGAGCCAAAGACCAAAAAAAATGATCATCTCAATAGATACAGAAAACTTTTTGATAAAGTCCAATACTCATTCATGATAAAAACTCTACAGAAAATTGCAATAGGTGGTCTATCCTTCAATCTGATAAAAGCCATCTACAACAAACCAACAGCCAACATCATACTAAATGGACAAAAAATGAAAGTTTTCACTCTAAAATCAGAAACAAAACAAATATGTCTACTGTCATCACTCCTTTTCAATATAGTTCTGGAAATGTTAGCCTGAGCAATTAGACAAGAAAGAGAAATAAAAGTAATTTATAAGAGAAGTAATTAAAGTAATAAAGTAAATTAAAGTAATTTAAAAGAGAAATAAAAGATTAGGAAAAGAAGTGACATTATTATTTGCAGATGACATGATACTCTGCATGGAACACCCCAAAAACTCCACAAAAGATTTAATAACACAGTATTGTAGCTGGATACAAAGTCAACATGCAAAAATTAATAGCATTCTTGTATACAAACAACAAACTCACTGAGAGAAAAATTAGGAAAACTAAAACCTTCATAATAGCATAAAAAGAAATGAAATATTTAGAAATAAATCTAATCAAGGAAGAAAAAAATCTATACAGTGATAATTACAGTACTCTGAAAAAACAGACCAAAAGGATTTCAGAAAATGGAAAGATATTCACTGATCATGGATGTGAAGAAACAACATTGTGAAAACGGCCATACTACCAAAATTGTTATACAGATTTAGTGGAATCCTGATCAAAGCACCATTAGCATACCTCACACATCTACAGAAAACATTCCTAAAGTTCCTCTGCAACCAGAACAGATATAGAATAGCAAAAGGAATCCTGGGCGTCAAAGGCAAGAGAGAAGACATCATAATCCCTGATATGAATTTACACTACAGAGCTACTGTGATAAAATCAGCATAGTACTGGTGAAAAAAAAGCCAGACCAGAAGATCAATGAAACAGAGGAGAAGATGCATTCACAAATACAAAAACACTCAGCAATGTTATCTTTGACAAAGGAGCCAAACATGTTCACTAGAAGAAACATAGCCTCTTTAATAAATGATGCTGGAAAAACTGGCTTTACACATGCCAAAGAATAAAATTGCACTCACATCTATCACCAGGAACTAAAATAAAGTCAAAATGGATCAAAGATCTAAATATTGAAACAGAAACAGTAAATCTACCTGTGAAGAAAGAAGAAATCTTAAAGGTATAAGAATAGACAGAGAGCTCATGAGAAAAAACCAAATTGCACGGGAAACACTTCAACAAATCAACAACTGGGATCTCATCTCATTGAAAAGTTTTTGCACATCTAAAGAAATCACCAACATAGTAGAAAAGAAAACCCATGAATTGGGAAAAAATTTTAGCCAACTGCCACTCAGACAAAGGACTTCAATCTAGGACATATAAAGAATTAAAAAAAGCCAGGCCTCCCAAATTCAAAGACCCAATCCAAAAATGGGCATCTGAGATGAATACACACTTCTCTAATGAAGAGATACTAATGGCGAATAAATACATGAAAAAATGTTCAAAATCCTTAGTCATTCGAGAAATGCAAATGAAAACAACAAACACTGAGACTCCATCTCACCCCAGAAAGAATGGGTATTATCAAGAAATCAACCATTAACAAGTGCTGGAAAGGCTGTAGGGAAAAAAGAAACTGTTCACCACTGTTGTTGAGCATGTAGTCTGGTTCAACCACTGTAGAAATTTATGTGCAGATTCCTCAAAAACATAGGATTGGAGATCACATTTGATCCAGTTATTCCCCTGCTGGGTATTTTCCCAGAAAAATTAAAAACATCATACCACAATGATATATAGCAGAAGAATTTGTAGTAGTTAATCTTGGAAACAACTCAAATACCCATCAGCCAAGGAATGGGTAAAAAAATGTAATTTGATATAATGGAGATATTACACATTACATATATATATTGAAATATCACACAATATCCCATAAATATGTGAAATTATTATGTGTCAATAGAAACACTGAGAATTCTTTGAA